>NC_041357.1:8558701-8616201 GCF_900634415.1 Cottoperca gobio
GTGACTTTATGTTTTTCTATTTTCCAAATTCACAACAGCTGTTTGTTTTTAGGCTCAATTCATTTATTTGACTTCACTTGCTCATAAATATCTCTTATTCGTCATGTTGTAATTAACATAAAGACAACAGAATGTCAGGAGGATTATTGTGTCTTTATGTCAGGAAACGTTACTTTGACGTGGTTGTTAATGTTTTGCAACACAATACAGAGAAAATAAAAGTTAATTAGTAATAACATGTAAGCAAAGGACCATTCAGCCACAAGACTGCTTCTAAAAGTCATTACTTCAAAACTTAAAAGCATCACAATCATTAACAATATCTCAATTTAACGCAGATATTTGTGAATGATATCTTCTGTTTTCAGTATTTCTGTCATCAGGTTGAGATCTTCTATGCGCACCTTTGACTCGTCTGGCTGGTCGGCCGTCTTCTCGCTCGTCTCTTCTGTCTTTTGAGGCTGTGAGGTGGACGGCTCGGCTGCAGCGCCCCCTGGTGCTCCGGCAGCGGCAACAGCACCACCGGCCGGCTCAGTTGGCTTTTGATCACCATCTGGAGAAAGAAGACAAACACGCAGAATGACAAATTGGGTCCCTCATCCAAGGCTCCAGACTAACTTTTAAAAACTAAATTTGTTTCAACCATCCCAAAGTAGGACGGTTTGAATTAAACACTGGCTGGTAGCGTAAACCCTCTAATAAGGTTATTTTTAGAGGGTTTACAAAGTCAGCGTAAACTGTCTTAAATTCTAAATGTTATCCTTTTACTTTGTTATTGTCAAATTATTGTTCAATAAATGTTCATAATCTTTTTTATTTAATTACAAAAATTCTTGGCATTAGTGGTTTTAATTATGTATTATAAACTGCTTAGAGCTATTGTTAGGATGCTAAACAGATCACAATTCCCTCTTTTATATTGCTGTGAAAGCACCAAACACAACATTTTACAAGTTTAAACAACATGATAACGTTTTAATTTACCTTCGCCCAGTACTCATTTATACTGAGTAGAGTTTGAATGCATCATAGTGTAACCTCCGTTAACGTTAGCTGTTAGCACCGTTATTAAACCAAGCAGGACTGTGCTGCCCATCGGTTGCTAACAGCTAACATTATCTTGCTCTCCTGCTAATTTCAAAACAGATGTGTTGTTCGCAATGTAACATTATCACCTTTGCATGGCCCCCCAAAATTATTATTCTGCGTTGGCCAGTATTAAGTGCCAGTGATTGGAGTGTTGTGAGATAAATATGCTCTAGTAATGGAGGGAAAAGGACACACCCACACACCCACACATACACACACACACACACACACACACACACACACACACACACACACACACACCCATCTGTATGTTAATCCTCAGACTGATTGATTCGGGCTCATTAAGGCCTCTCCAGACTCCCTGCAGCCCCACTTTGCTCTGCACCTCAGACTCTGAAGGATGTCATTACTCCACACTGTGACGCACAGACACACACAGAGTCTCCGCCTGTGGAGAACAGCCTCCTTCAACCCCACACCATCTCTAAGGATATGTGCACAACCAACCTTTTATACGAGTGCTGCACCTTCAGTTTACAAACTTTTATATTAAACAATCTTACAATGTAATTCAAATTTAATTTAATTGATTATTTAATTTAATTTAAACAGTTTTTTGAGCTGTTGACATGTTATATGGAGATAACGGTGAAACTGGAGTTAGTCCTCATAATAAACCATTCTGATTTAGGTAATAACGCTGAGATTTTCCTCCAAACTTTTAATATTTTGTCCAACGAGTTGTGAGGATTAAGAAAAACAGACATTTTGTTTTCTGCTGAGCCTGCTGTTTAAAAAAAAGTCTAGTCGTTTCTACCTGCTTCCATTCTTTCTGCTAAGATAGGTTAATACACTTCCCACACTTATCTCATGAAATTGAGTATATATATATTTCAATGTGTATATCAATTAAATATATGTATACTTATCTCTGGGCTTTTATCTAAATGTCCCCTTTAAACAAAGAAAAGTTTTAAATTCTAACATACAACTCACCTTCAGAGTGGCGGCAATGTGACTTGCTCTGTAATTTTCCCGTGACAGGGACGTTCAGAGGCTTTACTATGTTCTTTGCTGCAATCAAGAGAATCATCGCTCATAAACAACATGAGGCCTTTTTATATCAATCCAGAAATACTTCAGCCACGAGCAGTTTTGTGCAGCCATGTCAACATGCCTTTGACCTTACACCCACACTCTGGCCATTTTGTAAAAGATTGGTATCGAATAACGAGCCTCCATATAACAAAACTGACTTCAGACAATTACCCACAGCTACACTAAAATGTAAACCTACATCCTTCCAGATTCTTGTGATCTATGTTTCTATTCTTTTCCTCAGAGGAGAGTCTGTAAAATGGCATTTTTTCTAAATCTTGGTACACAAGCAGTGGGATGGTGTACATTCATATCCTCAACTTTTATATTTCTATGTCTGGACTGTCAAATAAAAAATCATGGTCTGTACAAACAGACTACTAAAAAGGTAGTACTGAGACTTTCACAAAAATGCATTAAGGAATGCTGAAGTTAACTGTTCATACTGTATGTTACCTTTATTTCCCTCTATTTTAGATTGTACTAATAAATGCAACAAACAAAACATTTGTGTTGAAGAGGATGCACTCCATCGAGACTCATTTTGAAGCCTTGTCAACATCCTCATAGAAGCATGAGCACAAACACATTCTGGAAGACTCCTATGATTATTATATATTATATGTTTTAAGTTTTCAGAACAGCCAGTGTGTGAAAAAAGGTCAAAAATCTTCACAACAACACAGAAACACAAACACAGAAACAGGAAACCACCCAATACATAAAAACAACCATCCAATACAACAACATCCAAAACCAGTTCAGAAACGTTTGTAGGACAGAAGCAGACCGGAGTGAACACCACAACAACCATAACAACAACAACTACAACAACGACCACAACCATAACAACAACAACAACAACAACTACAACAGCAACATCTACAACAGCAACAACTACAACAACCATAACAACAACCACAACAATCATAACAACTACAACCACAACAACAACCACAACAGCAACAACTACAACAACCATATCAACAACAACTACAACAACAACCACAACAGCAACAACTACAACAACCACAACAACTACAACAACAACCACAACAACAACAACCACAACAACCATAACAACAACAACCATAACAACAACCACAACCATAACAGCAACAACTACAACAACAACAATCACAACAACCACAACAACAACCACAACAAGACACAAATGTCTTACCTTTCTTCTGTACTGACCCCTCCCCTCTGACATCACCATTAAAAGATGTCTCTGAATGGCAGAGATACACATCAGACTAAATACCAAACATTATCATTCTCCAGCTATGTGACACTTTAAAAACATGGACCTATATACAGTATATATATATATATGAAATAAAAATGTCCTCTTTGAAATCTATTCTCGATGAGACAATGAAATGAGGCTGAAATGTTTCCAAATTCCAATTATTTCAACTAAATCTCAAGCTTTGTTTCAGCCAAATAAAGCTCATGTAGAGGTTTGTGTACGTGACTACGTTTGTTCACTTCCACCTTTTGTTTGCGTTACTGACAGCGTTGAACACAATGCACACATGAACTACAATCACATCTGGACACGTCAGGAAACAACAACGAGGCGACATCTACGGATGGAAACCAACAGCGACCATTTTACCTTCTGGGCCATCTGACTTTTACTTATTTCCTGACTGCACCTATTTTTTTCAAAGTGAGCTCCACTTTTAATACTTCTAGTGTGTTGTCCTAATTATTCTCACATTCATATACGCAAGTAAAAATTTGAATGCAGGACTTTTACTTATAATGGAGTGTTTTTTACAGAGTAGCATTAGTGCTTTTTACTTCAGTTAAGGATTAGAATATTTCCTTTACATCTGAAAGATGTAACTGAACAGAAAAAACATATTAAACTGGTTTAGTTTTCAGGAAGCTAAACTTCCTCAGGTTCACGTTTTCAATGCTGACAGTTTAGCACAGCACTGACACGGAGCTCCGGTCCCACTGCTACACCTGCTCCATAGAGATAAAGAGCTTGGTCTGCTAGCACGCTGGCTCTTATCCAGCTTTTATTAGCCTGTATTGAAAAGCTGATTAAGGATCAGCCGTGGCCGAGTGCTGTGAGAGCGAGGGAACAACGGCACGGGGAGTCCGAGGACGGGCTGAAGGTCGCGGTGGTTCATTACGCTACCCTGACTGACAGCAAGGGACAGGACGCACAGACTGGGACAGAGCTGAGTCACTGCTTCCTACAGCTGGAGCATTTAGTTGATTGACAGAAAATTAATCGATCAATCGGTTCAGTAATTTTTAAGCAAACATTTACAAGATCCAGCTCCTCAGATGTGCTGCCTTTTTATCATATAAGATATTCATTAGATTCATTTATATAAAGTAGAATTGATATTAAAATAATCATTCAACAACACTGTTCACTGGGATACTTTCAATGCAAAAACATCAGATGTTATACAATAAAAAACAACCACATTGTTTTAAACAAATAATATCAAAAATCTAAAACTGAAGACTTTCATTTATTTGCAGACAAATATAGAAGGGAATAGAAGTTTATTGCATGTTATCTTTTTAAGATATCTTATCGTATTATTAAATTGTATATTTGATGAAAAGAGTAAAATACACGTGAAAATTATTTCTGTGTAATATTTTCTTTTTGGTTTATTTGTTTTATGAAATTCAGTATTTTGCACATCAGAGTCACTGCAGATTTATAATTAACTATGACAACTTTTTGTCTCCCACACCACACTGGGAAAAACTCCATCCTTCAAAAAACTACGATAATCCACGGGGGAGACAGTTTCATCTTTCATCTTTAAGGATGAAATATATATTACATACATTTATTGGTCTGTATCCTCATTTCAAATTTTATCAGGGTTTTTATAAAGTCCTTATAAACACCTCGACCACCAGGCTGCAGATTTGATCTTTTTAGTGCAGAAATCATCGTAAATTCTGGTTGTTACCTTCTCCCAGAGGGTCCAGTGTGTGGATCATCAGCTGGAAGATGGTGCTCCTCAGCGAGGCGTTGTGGAGGGAGGCCGAGCTGCCACCTCGCTGCAGCATGGGACGCACCTACAGGCCAGTAGGCACAAAATCAGAAATCAAACTGCAGCAACAACTCAGGTAATGTAAAGCTCGATAAGTGCCAATACTAAATTCATTACAATTTGTTTCTTTGAAAACAGCACTTAAACACTTTGCAATCTGAAATTGTAATTATAACGCCTGCTACAATGGAAAATGACCTACTTCATTATGAACTAACGGCCCAATTGAACGTTCCCCAAACAGTGATTATCAAGTCGTAGCTTAGCAACCACTTTGGGTTTCTCTACGTGTTGAAGCATAACGTCCCGTAGAGACATACTGTACATTTAAAGAGTTTGGAGGGCTGTGTCTTTGTGTTTTAGTGTTTCTAAAACCAAAGATACAAGACCATAAGTGGAAGGAAAGAATGTGTTGGTCTGCTTCAATAGAAGTTAGGATTGGGAAATGTACACTCCAGAAACCCCAGCCCACGTTACTCGAGGAAGTGTCACGTTTGCCCTCAGTTAGCCCTCATCCTAAACCTTACTCTTGAAATGTTTAACGTGAAAGTATAGAAGCTCATCAGCCAAACATGGTAATGCAAACAGTCATTTTCTTTTATCATACTTAAAGGACTAATGGCTCTTCACCGCAATTCAAGAACAATTATGTTGTTTCCATGTCTTCTATAAGGATCATTAACTGGAGAGGATACTGACTTTTTTCCTGGGACCTGTTAGCTTAAGCCTCTGTCTTTTAGCACCACATATGTATCAAGTATGTAGCCACTAAGTGCATTTAAGGCAACTTTTACAGGGTTCTTGTTTTAATACGAGTTAGCTGGAAACATGGAGTCAGTCATGGAGCGAAAGGTGATTTAATAAACTAGCTACAGCTGATGAAATCTGCTAGCTGGAGTTGCCGGCTAGAAATGAGAAGCTACTTTTGTGCACCACAGTCAGAAACCAGGGCCTCTTTGCTTAAAAAAATTACTTTCACTTACTATGTTTACATGCTCACTAATATTCCACTATTATTCTGAATACGACAATATTCCAAGTTTGATACGGGTCATGTAAACAGCATATTCTGTTTTGATATTCAGAATTAGACCTTATTCTGAGTGTAGCATTTTCTGATTAAGACATGTGGGATATGCAGATATTATTTTGGGTTCAATGAGTATCCTTTGGACATGTATATGGCACATTCTGAAAATATGCATCTGTGGCACGGCTTTGTGACTGGTTCTGGCCAGCTCTCTGCGTTCTACACAAACAAGGTTGCAAGGCTGGGGTAGAAATGTATTCCCAAAAGAAAAGCCCACATTTCTGGTCTGAAGGAGAAGCACACCTACTTTTAAACATTATGAAATAATTAGACATGAACAGTTTTTAGGATATCCACCTTTTCAAGAAGTCGGTAGAAGGAATGAAAGAAGGATGTTGTGTTCGCACAGTCGAACAAGTCCGCCACCGGTGAAAATAAATCCTATTTTGACAGCTGTATGTAAATGAAATACAGGTGGAATATTCTATTTCATTAGCCATGTTAGTAGCAATATTGTCTTTTTTGGAGAAAGGGCAAAACCGGAATATGTTGTGCATGTAATCGTAGGTCATTGTGATACTTGTAAACAGCGAGAATGGAAAGCTGACTGGTTAACTTTTTCGTACCCTGAGTCTTGCTTTGTCCTCTTGTAGTTCTGATAGCAGTTTGGTGTGTTGAGGGGTGCTCAGAGGTGGTTCAGGTTCTCCTTTAGATTTATCTTCAGCTTTTGGTGCAGGTGGAGGAGGTGGTGCTAGTGGAGCTTCACTCTCCTGTAAAGTCAGTGACAACTTAAATCAGTTAGTAGCACCTCAGTAATTCGGTTTAAATTGATACATATACAGAGTTTGGTTTGTTCCACTGAGAAACTGAACTGGGAAAAGATTCTGCATCACACATTCAAACATGTTTGATTTCATCCGGATCCTAAATCCTGGTCTGAAGCTCAGTTTAAAACCAAATCTTCTGTCAATATCTGGAGGGCAACAGGTTGACATCTCCCCCAACCCCCCCCCCACCCCAGGTGTGCAACACTGTTCCTGGGTAGACCACACAGAGGACTGTACAGTAATCCAATCATTACAGTATGTATGAGTTTCTCACTGTCAGCAAAAAGCACATTACAAACCTTAAGTCTTAAAGTGGATCCTGCTTTATTACTTCATCCTGACACCCTGTGTCAAGATCTAATTTTAACACCTTCATTATTTCTGCTGATGCTGTGCTTACATGGTGCACATCGCTAAATAAATGTGTGTTTGGTCAGATTACCACACAGCAAACCTGGGTCTGTGTAATGTTGTAGCATAGGTCGACTACACACAATGCATAAAGGGGGTGATACATTTTTCCCCCGGACCTCGAGTAGGTTAATCCGGCCGTGGCTGTAAGAAGTCACTTGCTTTAGGACTTGATCAAATCACTTGTTGAATTGAACTGACCTTATTTGGATTTTACAACTGTTGGTCAAAACACAGACTTGCTATTAGGTGGCACTAGTGTACGCTTATGTTTACATGTTTCACAAACACTGGGTCACATACAAGAACAACTTTGTTTACTCTTTTTCTCTGAGGCTTGCTGGTATGAGTGCTCCAAGTTAGATTTGAAGGTCATAATCCGTGCACAATATGCTGCATAAGACAACTTGGTCCCATCCGTACGTGGGCAAATTAAAAGTGTAAAAAATAAGATTTCCCGTCCTTATAAGGGACCTAAAAATATCTCTGCAGCTGTCATGGTAGCATTGACAAGTAATGTAGCTGGTTTGAAATGCAGTTAGATGCTAAAACAGGCGGCAGTCTAATTGACGTCATGGAGATGGACGATATAATACACATTACAGGTAATGTTAGGAATAAGTCAGGTGGTATTACAAAGGATGCATGTTCCTTCTGGAGATCGACTTGCTTAAGGACCCTGAGGGAGTCGATAGAGTGATACAATTATTGAATTGCATGAGTTGTCTCGCAGTAAATTGGTAAGCAGTGATGTACATCACACTGATGCGATGAGCAGAATAATTACATTACATTTACATATATTATTCTTTATTCTTTATTTTAGTTCATTGATATTACTTCAGGTAATAAAAAGACTTTCTTTCAAATCACTCGTACATGCCAATTAAGAATGATCCGTTCATGAGTCCTTTGTCTCTGCAGCATGATCCTTAATGCCCTGCGTCCTATATGCTACAGGTATCCTTCTCTGAACTCAAACAACTGTAAATACTCAAAAAGAAAAAGTGTTCGTAATCGTAATTCCTGGAAAAGGATATTTTGAATTTCAGTAATTCTGACCCATTAATGTGGCAGCATGCCTCATTATGCCCAGTGTTTTCACTGAAGGAGCACACACTGACTGCAGACGTGCTTCAGGCTCATTGAAGAATGTGCTGGCGATACTTGAAACGCTGAAACACAGCTCTGCATGTTAAATACAAGCTCAGACATTTACTGCTTTCTGTCAGCTACAGGAAACCGTTCAGTCTGCAGGCGTTCCCCAAATAAATATTCTCTTTAAAAATTAAATAAAATGACATCTCAACACACTGATATGTTAGGGCTGTGGCAGAGACAGAGTAACATTTGAATCACTTCCTCACTGTGACACGCTGGCTGTGACACCTGGAGTCCTTTTCTGCTCAGCATCATCAAAGGATTTTACACAAATACAGGCCGTCACCTGCTCAGGCACACAAATCACTGTCCCTTTTTCACTGTATCTAAGCAGGCAGCAGTCCCAACTGTGAGGAGATGAAAGGGTAGAAAATATACTGCGTACAGATGGAAGTCTGTCTGGTAACTGCTCTGCAGAGACATCAGTGTTTTTTGTCTCTTTTGTTGTTGGTCGAAAAGAAATTCCCACCTTTTGGTCAGTTTTTGCCCTAGGAAGCAAATATTTGCCATGAAGGTTTATTGTTTGTGATATTGTGTATGTTAATGCATAAACACATGGATGCATGGGAGTACGTGGTCCCAGCTAGTGCAAATTCGTGCGTGTCTGTCTTTTTGCCTCAGGGTGGCACAAAAGCGAAACACTTCAGAGCACCTTAGGTAATAAAGAAAATAATGTTGCTTTTATCTTTCCCATCTTTACTATTTCCTATTGTTAACAATGAATCCTATTAAAAGAAAAAACAGCATTGCGTTAATGCATCACTGAATATTTTCTGACTTCTCAATCTCTACCCTGTCTGTTGCACTGAAGTTGTCAATCTTTAAAATCAACTCATAGATATAAAGTTCAAGTCCTTAAAAAATCAAAAATAATTTCTTAAAACAGCTGCTCACTGTAGCTTTTATCAAACATTGCTCAAACAGGAGTGAATAGTGCATTTGTTGGGGACTATTTTCAGCGGCAGAATAATCCACATTTGGTGCTTAATTGAGTGTTTAACGCAGCAGGACGGTGTGTGTGTGATTGAGTCAAAATAACTAAAAGTGTGTGTGTTCATGTCACCCAGTGCAACAGTGTGGCTCATTAATGCGTTTGTAATAGTAATAGTAAGAATAGTAACCCTGTCAATCTTTAGCTATACTATCATTAAAAAGGCAAACAAATCTTAAACAAAATAAAATGCCAATTTCAAAAAACTGTCAGTCAAACCAACACAATTATCATTGGAAACTTTTTACTGCGGCATGGATTAGATTTGATGTTGCAAATTAGTGAAGCCAGATTGCGGCTTTAATCAGTTATTTTGAGTTACCAACGTTGAATGCAGCCGTTTACATCTGTAATTATTAAATCAACTTTGATGGACACAGACTGACAGAAAAAGGGGCTTGTTTTGTACAACCTTAGTGTAAAAACATAATTATACTGCTATGCATTTCATCCACTCCTGTGATAAATTCAACCAGAACATCCATCTTTAAGCTCCTTTCCCCCCAGATGTGTGACATCAACTGACCTTCTCCGGCTCCTCTGCAGTCCACACCTTGACAATACTCATGTGCTTGTTGATCTGCGTCTTGACCGCGTGCTCGATCTGACTGTTGAACTTCATGAAGCTCACGTAGCTGATGTAGCCCAGCAGCAGCAACATGCTCTCCCACCACATGATTATGTTGTCCAGGAAGAAGACGATGAGCATGATGAGGTCCAGGATGTAGAAGGTCACGTCCCTAAAGAGCGGCCACCAGGTCAGGTGCAGCATCTCCCGGGAGAAGATGGCACACATGCCGATCACAAACAGGATGTTAAAGACGGCCGAGCCCACGATGGTGCCGATGCCCACGTTGCTGTGGGAGATGAAGACACCAATCAGGGATGTGAAGAGCTCAGGGGGCCGAGCCTCCGGCCGCCATGAAGGTGGCCCCGGCCACGTCGTCGGAGATGTCCAGCTTGTTGGTGATGACCTCCAGCCCAGGAACAAAGAACTCATCACAGACGATGGCCAGGGCGAAAAACATGTACATCATGCCCATGAGGTGCAGGGCCACCCAGCCCTGCTGTCGTTGCTCCACAGAGAAAAGGTCTGTTGGGTAATCGCCCTTCCTGTGAGGGGGCTGCGGTGGGGGGCGAGGGCTAGCTGTGGTAGTTGGCGGTGGTGGTGGGGTTGGATGAGGTTTGGGATCCACGTAAATACATTGTTCGATATCTGTCCTGTTGACGATTATCACCGGAGGAGGTTCGGTGCTCTCAGGTGAGACAACCTCCTCCTCTGTCTCATTGGATGCCATCACCTCCCGAATGTTGACCTCCACAACATCATCATCACCCGTCTCTGCTCTGAGAGCGCTGTCCCTCTGGGCAGAGGCTCGCGGCTCAGATAGCCTGGCTTTCAGAGTCAGTGTGTAGACGAAACACAGCAGCACACCTGAGATTAGGAAGAGGATGCGACTGCGCTTGAGTCTCCTCCTCGGAGGCGAGTGCACGTTCATTGCCCTCGTGGTCTCGACTTCAAACAGGAAGTTAAGTCAGATACATTGATATTCCTTGATGGTTCCGGTTCCATTACGTGGGAGGAGACACACACACGGACACAGAGTGTGATTCATCTTCTACAGCGGGCAGCTTTAACCTGCGGACAGACTAGAAACAGAAAACAGTTAAATTCACATCATCATGGAAATGTGTGCATTTGTAATGTCCTCTCTGCTTGCATAGCTGCAGAGGCACATCTACTGAAGAGAAGTGTGTGTGTGTGTGTGTGTGTCGGAGGGGATGCAGACAGCAACCTGTTACTATGGCTACATAATTACACAGGCTTTGGCTTCTCACAAAACAGAGTGTATTGAAGACACGTCAAACATGTTGAATTACTGAAAATAAAGCTATTAAATCCAAAATTGCCTTTGATTATATTTAGTGTAACGTGATAAAATGCACTCTTGCAGTAAACGATTATTAATGAAACATTCATTAACATTACGACGCTGAAGTTAGCTACCGATTCGGCAGTTAAAGGGAAAGTTAAGAGAAACTTACTTTGCATTGCTGAACGACCGATCCGCCATCATTTGCACCTCTTACTGTTGTGAAAGATTGTACTGCTGTTTTTAACATGGACTAGGTACAGGTACAAGCACTATACAGGTGCAAGCACTATACTAAGAGTGTTCAAATATGGACTAGTTTATCCCAGAGAGGATAAAATATCTTTAAAACACGGTTTCTGATTTGTGAAACCCCTGAGTTTGAGGTTATTCAGTTCACCAGTTGCACAGCGTGTGGTGGGGACTCGCTCTTAATTAGGAATTGAGAGAAGCTTGGTGCATTTGTGTTATCATTAACAGGTCCAGCTACTTCCACACACAAACAATGTTAAAGAAATACACAAGGTTGATAGTAGGGAGTAGTTTAAACTGAAAATAGAGACGTGTGTTTACACTTGTTTATGTTGGGCAGATATTGGGTGGAGTTTATCAAAAGGGAAATGTGTAGTTAGTGAAGATGATGTTGTATCTTGTGGATTGTGGGGTGGAGGTTCATGTGTAGAGTAGGTCATTCTTTAGTACTTACTGTCATTTCCCTTTTCTCTTTAGCTGGGGCTAGCTACTTCCACACAAAAACAACGTTAGATAAATCGCTAGGTTGATAGTAGAGAGTAGTTTTAACTTCAAGCCATCTTGCTTTTTGGCTATCTAACCACAGTCCTTTGCACAGGGCAATAGGTTCAAAAGTTCAAGGCGCAATGTTATGATGAAGTAGTATGTCCCAATTGTATGCATGCTGCATCAACATTAGGCCTACGTACTTTGTAAGAGCAGCTGCAGTACATACTAAAATTAAAAGTAAGTGATTTGAAACGCAGCTATAATCACGATTATTTTGTCAGACTTTCCTCCAGAGCCACTGAAGAATAGTGAAATACACTTAATACGAGTGTTTGGGAGGTGAAGAGAGCGTCTATGACCAAGGATTTAAGAGGCGCTGGATTATTTACACGATATTACCATATATGTATTATTACAACACATGATTTAAGAGCTGGGTTCCTGCAGATCCTTGACGTCTTTAAAGGCAATTAATTAATTAATCTAAAAATAAGGCCTCAATTTTTTTCTGACGTTGCAATTTAAAAAGAATTGGTAAAACCTATTTTTAAAATAATTTACCCAACGCCTCATATTAACGTCACGTCACGGGGTATTTTGTGCAGGGAGTGTTTGAAACTCGGCACGATAATTGACTAGTTTTTCTTTAGTTTTGGGTATTGTATAATTGGTCTTAAATTTCATCCCGGTGGCATTGACAAAGTCTTAAAGAGACAGTATGTAGGATTTAGTAACATCTGGCGTTGTGGTTGCAGATTGAAACCAACTGAATACCCCTCTGCTCACGCCTCCTGTTCCAAACCTGCGGTAACAAGCCGCCGAGTGCAAAACCTTGTCAACGCTGTGGTATATTTCAGGACCATTGCCTCGCTCAGAGGCCATTCTTACCATAATTCTACTTAACAGAAACAAAATGCAGGCGGCGTTGCCACGGTTTTGCACTCGTTATTCATGTTACTGCAGTAAGCTTGTAAACTAAAGCGGCCTTCAGGTAACATAAAAAACGCAAAAGGCCCCATCGAGAGCCCGAGTTGGATCTGACTGTTCTGAGCCACCACACTCGCTCCCTATGTATGAAGGGCTCATTCTAATGCAGCAACACAATGTTTTAGTTTCAGGTGATTACACACTAATGAAAACCTAGTTAGGAATATCATATTACATTTTTATAATATCTCGGTTATGGTCAATACCGGTAAATTGCGGCACCTTGCGCCAGTCATTTCTTTAGTGGCGAGTACAGGTAAGGTTGTCCTCTCTAATTTACAATTCAGGAAAAATGTGATCGCATTGCATTTTCTGTATCCTAGCAACTTGTGGGTAGTAGTTTAATTTGTTAAGCAAAGATTATCTATGGACAGATTTAATGGCTGAGTTACTTTTGATTATTCTTCCCCCACTAGGGATACAAGCAGAAGATGAAGTGCCTCCAGTTTGTACACCAGAACACGATCTCTGAGTTGCAAACAGATGGTTCGGTCCTCGCTCAGGTGGTGCAGAAAGAGAAGGCGCAATTAGAGACTCTGCTTCATAAGGACGCGAGGGCCGACATGCAGGAGCTGGACAGTGAAGAGCTTGTCAAGGAACTTGAACTGGTTTGTAGTGCACACTTTTTTATTGCTACCCTTAAAGATCTGTGGATTTAACATTTTTTTCTTTACTAATGAAAAATGTGATCATTGAGAAAGCGGATCAATGGAGCAGCCACCTCACAACTCTTCGGGAAATGGGAATGTGAGACAATGGAACAGAAATACAGCAAGGTGAAAGCTAAGATTGAGCGGCACTGTGATGTTGCGAGCCAAACGCTTTGTGTACTATTCATGTGAATGTTTGTGCATTTGTCTTTGTGTGTGTGCGTGTCACACATGTTCAGCTGTAAAAGGACGAGATGTACAAGACGTTCGCTCAGAAAATTCAGATGGTGCAGCATAAAGCAGATTTGAAGACCAAGAACCTGAAAGGTCAACTTTCCCAGGTGAGTAATGCATTTTTTTCACTAATGCTCAATTGGTTGTTGTATATACTTATGTGTGTCCGGCAGGCTCGTAAGGATTTGCTGCTGACCTACGAAGCAAATGGCTCTCGGTGTCCCGGTGGAGGAGCTTTGTGTAAAGCTCTCTGAGAGCAGTCCTCTGTAACAGGACTTGGATCTTTGGTTTGCCCAAAAATGAAAAGCAATTAAAGACCATTTACAGCAAATCTGTCTTTCTTTGCATCTGGTCATCATTACAATCTGACACATGTCTCATACTTTCCTTTGATACAAATGTTGATGTTCAGTAAAATATATTTTTTTAAATATTGTTTTCTCTATCTCATCATTTTTGTTTAGCATCGTGTAGTTATGAGCAAATGGGAGTTTAGACCGAAAGGTCCATCATGCCCTTGATTCACACTGCCCTCCAAAAGGCAGAGATAATAAGTAACTGCAGAAGCTGAAGTTTTCAGACGGATAGAAACTCAGAAGCTTTGTTTTAAAGAATCTTTTATCCTCTCTGGGATAATCTAGTCCAGATTTGAACACTCTTAAATATAGTGTTTATATGTACCTGGTCCAATATGGTCTACATGTGAAGAAAAACTGTGAAACTATTTGCATTTTCACAAATATAAAAATAGGTTTCACAAATTTGAAAGATGGTTTCAGACAGCGTTCAGGCTTCACCGAAAATGTATAACATGCTTTCACAACAGTAAGAGGTGCAAACAATGGCGGATAGGTCGTTCAGCAATGCAAAGTAAATGTCACTTAACTTTCTCCTTAACTCCCAAATATGAAGCTAACTTCAGCGTCATCAGTCCATGTTAATAAAAACCATAAAATCTGTGGCTAAAAAGGCGCGTGTTTAGGTTTAATTGTGAGGCCAGCGTCGATTATCATGAAACGACCGTTAATCTATATTCCTTCACCATCCACAATTATTACCATGCAGACAATAAAAGCCAGAAGGCAGTGTGTGCAGTGAGGTCTGCTGCGGGTCTTACCTGTAGCGCCGGCTGCTCGGCCCCTCGCCGCTGCTCTCCGTTCTTCCAGCTGTGCGTAACGGACGCAGAGGTGCTGACTCCGGGTTTTTTGGTAGCTATATGGGCGCACCGCATGTCAGGGTTTGAACGAAGCTCAGCATAAAGCAGTTAAGAGGATTAGGAGCCGAACACCTCTCACCTTCCCGTTCACACATAACGCTGTATCAATACAGCAACATTCAGCTGCCAGTTTGAGGTGAAACCTCGGAGGCGGCTCTGCACGAGGTGCCTGGTGGGTGTAGAATAATGAAGATGTCCACAGGCTGGTCCCTAATTTGGGTGTGGTCAGATGTAGCCTCATTTCAGAAGTGTGGATAATTGATTGATTTGTCTAATAAAAGATCAAAACGTGAACATGCATGTGGGAAAACAAGTGCTTTTTGGTTTAGCTGGAACATATTTTAATCAATGATGATTCACAGTATTTTAAAAATCCGCCATATGAACAGAAAGTCCAAAACACACATATGATTTGTCTTTACATATTCTATGACAAGATTTAGTGTGAAATAAATGGCAAATTTCAAATTGAATGCGAGTTTTGTCACTTAGTTCAGTGTTTGTAAGTAAAGATGTATCATTGGCAAATTAAATTAAATTATTTTTCAATAACTAAATTTACAAAAGATAAAGAAATAATAAACATTTTAAATAGAAATATTAAACATTTTACCTCTAGTCCCTGCTCGCACACACAGGTTTTTATTTGTTCTGGTTCATTAGATCTCTGCTGAGATATGCTGGAGATTACATGAGTTCACCATAATGTCCAAATAAGGATAATAAAGGTTTAACTTGGAAGGGATCTCTTAATGGCCCGTTTGAAGGCTGATGCATACGAACACCTAACTATTGTTTTCAGACAGAACTGAAAAGTTGTGAATCTATCCTTTAACCACTCATCAAGACGCTTTAATAGATATTTTACAACAGTGTTTGCCGTGCCGTATTGATAGCATTATATGCGTTGGCATCTGTAGCTAAAAACGTACAAATACACACCTACGATTGAGGTAGATGGCGAGGTTAGTTGTACAGAAGTTATTTGGAAAAGCAAACTGAATCATTTGGGACCTTTTAACATGCATAACAAAAAGCTGCAACGTCCAGTTTGATCCTGGACTTGAACGTCACACCTCTACTTACCTCCATGTTTCTTGTCTGCATCAAAATTTCGGGAAAAAAATACAAATCTTAAAACATTTTTGACATTTCACAAGAGGAACGGAGGAAAAAACACCCCACCTCCAAACTCAGATGTTTATTTTTGTCAGGAAACTTGACTTCTGAAATGCAATACATGTTTAAATCAAGCTGTATGTCCACTACACAGCCTTCCCAATAGACACTTTTAGAAGAATCAACCTGAAACAAACAAATAAAGTCAACATCCTCAGTAAACACAAATAAATATAATAAAAAGGAAAGTCTCAAAGGTGAACATATTGGAACGGGCAAAATAAAAACAAAGAACTCATGTACAGTCAGTGGACGGTCACATGACCAAAACATCCCGGTTCAAATCTTTATGATGGTATTGTAAGTTTAAAAAAAAGAAAAGAACAAATGGTGCAGTCTAAAGTGCAGCACACACTGACCACACACACACACATCTGTGTGGGCTTACACTACATTGAGAAAAAGGTGTTGCTTTCCTTCAATTCATCTCAGTGTCCACATGTAGGCTCCATCAGGGTCGAGGGGTAGCAACACACTTTGCTGTATTCTTCAATAATAATAATAATAATAATAATAATAATAATAATAATAATAATAATAATAATAATAATAATAATCACTTCTGGCACCATAAATTCTACACATACAGTAGGCGCTTTAAAGCAGAGACCTAAACTCTGGAGGTGCAGTCAGTCCAGAACAGGCGTGTACTCAGTGGAGTTAGCGTTACAGTATTAATGAGCTAAAAGCATTTGTCAAGTTAAAAAAAGATCATCTTTTTATGAGGACTACTTCCTCACCCACCATTCCTATTCTCCATTACACTTTCTCCTATTTTGCTGTTTGTATTCTTTCAGCATGCAACAAATACACAATACTTCCTTCATTACGTGTCAATCCCACCTTCCCTCCAGGACGAAGTTCACAGGAAGTGAAACAATTGAGATCTATTTGTAACAGGTTTCCTTCTACAGTCATTTGCATGACTTTGTTAATATTCAAAGCAGCGAATGACTGACAGCGTCCTCCAAGGCTCATTGTGAGGAACGCAACTCTGAAAACAACGGACATCTAAATTTAAAACGGACAGTTTATAGTTAAGAGCCAGTGTTTTCATGCAAAGGCATCTGAAATAATGTCTCCATCGTTTATCACACACACATGATCAACTTTACATCAATGCTGACGGATTTTCCAAAGAATTTACATGTTCAATATCAACTTGCAGAGACTTGAAACTTGCTCGAGATTGTCGTTTCTTCATGCTGTCGCACATGGGAACAATATTCAAACTCTCACGATATACGTTCAATAAAGAATTCAGTCTTCTGACCAAACATCGACATAAGAGAGGTGATCGTATTAATCTGCTGGTCTCAGAAAAAGACAACTCAAAATTCACAAAGAGTGAAGCATCCTCGAAAACTCCACAACAGAGAGTTTTAAAACTGTATTGACTTTCAATTGTATTAACACGCAACAATATAACACAAATATAAATGTTAATGAATATTGACTGATGGATCTGTGAATTGTAATTATTTGGTTAAAAGACCATTGAAGAGCCGTAACAATAACAATATTATCTCTGACAAGGACCATCATTTAAAAAATAATGAAAGAAATGAAGCAAAAATGACGGATCTGTAACAGCGAGTTCATTCATAGAAACTGTTTTCCTAAACCACATTATCCCCTACTCTAATCGTTTACCCGACAAGGAAATCTACTGAAAAGTAAATGTATGGGATCGACCTGTGTCCTCTGGTGACATCCGTTGAAGTCGTGGAGCAGGTACAGTAGGATTTACAGGATGTGGTCTTGAGAAGGTTAACAGTTCACCCAGTGGAGGAATAAGGAGCGCAGTACACATCAGGTCAGTGTGTGCGTGTAGGAAGATGAGGAAAGGCAATTAGAGGAAAAGAAGACTGCAGCTTTAAGAGGACGGCAGTTCATGGTGCGTTAGAAATAAACTGATGAGTTATTGGACTTTCCTTTTCCTCGAGCGGAATCGTCTCCTCCTCTGCTTGTACAGGTGGCGGAAATTGATGAAGAGTCCTGGGGAGGAGAAGAAAGCCGTCAGTATATGTTGACAGACTAGTTGTTATATTTGTCTCATCGGGTGGCTGCACAAACTTTGTCTCTTTGTCTCTGCTGACTAACAGTTTGAACAGCCCTACATGAGTGACTCATTCATTTATCCAAAGCCTTTTCAGACACATAATAATAACAATCCAATGAAATCACTGCTGTCTAAACAGTCAGGTCTGTTATTAAACGATTTGACAAAAAGTAGAATACGTTATAGCACATTTACTGAACAAAGCTGATCAGTGTTCGTGCACCAAATGTGGACTCAAAGCTTCTATTTCTTTGTGATTCTTTATTTTATGATTCTATCACCCTCATTTCTTTCTCTTTTTTTTAAATGAACAAAATCCTTTAAATTGACTAAAGTGACTCATCAGATTAAATGAGTCTTTTTTAACTAAATCCACTTTCTTTGATTGAATATTACTCATCAGTTTATTTAGATTGGTGCAGCATTCAAATGTTGATTTAGAATTTGAATGTCAACGTTATGAATGAAGCTTCAAACCATTTGGTACAGTTCACCCCTGTTAATGGATGTCTCACCCAGAAACATGAGGACCAGGTAGAGCTGCAAAGTGTAGGAGAAGCTTAAAGAGTGTCCCAGCAGCGCAGGGAGGGGGAGGCTGAACAGACGCGTCTCGTCGAAGATGGGCAGGGACTGGATCACGGCCACTGCTGGAAACATGCACAGAACCACTCACTGTCAGCAACACCTAAGACATGTAACCCATATTAACAGTCTCTAGAGTGATCCCAACTTTTGTTTATGCCACCATCTTCCTCAGTAAACTAGTCTCTCACCTTCAGCCACAACCCCCAGCGGGTACAGAGGGATCCAGAGGCTGTATCTCAGCCACGTCAACAGCTTCCACTCTGTGCTGATGCAGGCCAGCATGTAGAAAGGGTACCTGATGTGGAGAAGGAAGAGCTGATGTTACAGAAAGCACAACACATGTTCACCAGAGAGGGGAAGACGGTGACCGGAGCGGACCTGAAGATCTCGATGGTGCTCCACAGGTAGAAGACGAAGAAGACAACGGGTTTGTTCTGCATGTCTTCCAGACTGCCGAAGATCACAAACAGAATGACGTTCCTGCCTGCCACCTGCAACATCACAGAGCACAGTCAACAGAGATCGCAGCCACTATAGTTCAAATTAAGTCATATCTTAACCCTTAGGAGTCGACCGTCACGCCGGCGTGATCAGATCACGTGACTGCTTCTGTCGAAAGTACTGGCTTGAAACTCTCTGCCAGTCTTTGTTTCATGCAAATAGACGCAGTAAAAACGGAGATACGATGATATAAAATTAATAGAAAAATATTTTTGCGCATGCAAATGTAGCATGTGCCCACTCAGCGTGGCATCCCGCTTATTCTGCAGCTCACGCCGACCCCCCACCGACTCTACACAACGGACAGCAGAGCAGCACACAAAGTAAAGTCACACAAACACTTTTTGACACAGAAGGAAACAGCTGCTCTCATGTTGCTGACGCAGACAGCACGTAGACACACTCACATGAACACTGCTTATATCGGTGAATAAAAAGATACCAAACATTGACATGCTAAACATTTCTTACATTTCTTTAGTAAGGCAGAATCAAAAGTATGCGAAGAAGGCCAAATTAGCCCCGGACTCCAGAGGGTTAATGCTTCAGCATACGTTTAGTGCTGCTTTAGACCAGGGATGGGCAACTGGCAGCTCGCATGCGGCCCCCGCCCTCACCTTGTGCGGCACGCGAGTCAATTTCCAGAAATCAATACAATTATTGGTTTCACAGTTGTAAACAAGCAAATCATTCAAACCAAGTTCCGCTAGAGGTGAGTATTATGAATATTAGAGGTGTGATTTACAGATGCACACAGAGATAAGGTGGATGAGCCGTGGGAAATGCTTGGAGATGTAATTTGCGCTACACGCTGAAATCCCCATGTTCTTGGAGAACACCATCCAATGTGATTCAAGAGCGTACTGCGCAAAACTCTCCTCGACCTGGCCTTCCTTGCGGACATTACATCGCATCTTAAATCGCCTGAATATGTAGTTACAGGGAAGATGCCAAACCCTGTCGGATCTATATGCGCACATGAACGCATTTCTTACTAAACTGGTTCTGTTTAAAGAACACTTCCTCTCATGTGAAGAGATGCACAAAGATGCCCCCCGAATGTGAGAAAACATTACCCAAGAACAGAGCCGACAGTTTAAGATTTCCACGCCACGCAGCGCGTTATCCACTGACCCCCTCTCCGCTGCTATCAGCGAGCAGCCCCCTTGTTGCAGCTTGAAATGTGTGAACTGCAGTCAGAACACTTCTTTCTAGCAAAGCGAGGAAGAGGGGAATTTCCTTTCGGAGACTGTCTGCTACCCGAGTCCCGCTTTCCACTCCTCAGGGATTTTGCGCTCTCAATGGCCAGCATGTTTGGCCGCACATACATCTGAGAGAGCAACTTCTCTACGATGAAGCACGTCAAGTCAAGGGAGAGAAACAGACTGACAGATGAGACACTGTTCCATCTCATGCGGATCAGATGTAAAAATGTTGATGTTGACATTCAGTGTATTGTGCACCAGCAGGAGGCCACAAGTATCTCATTAAACATACAAACATACAATAGAAATACAATAAAAAGATGAATATTAGTTGTTAAACTCAGTGTTGGTGTTTGTTTACATTGAGTTATGATATTTGAGGCTCCATTTGCATATGAAATAATATATCACTCAGGAATGCAGATGATCTGTTTATGTGTAAAGCTAATTAATAATATAATTAAATGACTTGGGAATTAAATGAATTAGGACTACTAAATGCATTTGAATATGAAAAATAGAAAGTTCCATAGTCCTGTGTAATACAGAGAGAGAGAGAGAAAGAGAGAGAGAGAGAGAGAGAGAGAGAGAGAGAGAGAGAGAGATAGAGAGAGAGAGAGGAGACGAGAGAGAGAGAGAGACAGAGAGAGAGAGAGAGAGAGACAGAGAGAGAGAGAGAGGAGAGAGAGAGAGAGAAGAGAGAGAGAGCGACAGAGGGAGAGAAGAGAGAGAGAGAGATATAGAGGAGAGAGAGATAGAGCAGAGAGAGGAGAGACAAAGAGACAGAGAGCGAGAGATAGAGAGAGAGAGAGAAGAGAGAGAGGAGATAGAGAGCAAGATAGATAGAGATACTAGAGAGGAACATAGAGAGAGACAGAGATAGACATATAGAGAGAAAGAGAGAGATAGACATATAAAGATAGAGAGTAGAGAGAGAAAGATAAAGATACGATAGAAGAGAAGAGAATATATAACATAAAATAGAGTATATGTCATATAGAACCAAGAGTAACAAGATGACTATATTACAATAAAAATTAATAACTATTAATTCTTTCTTAATAATACTAGATCAGACTTCTAGAACTCTCTCTCTCTCTTCTCGAGAACGCTACAGTTATACTTGAGCCCAATCTACTCTGAGTTCCTCCATATATACACTATTAGATTATCCTCTATTTCTCTCTATATATCTACTTAGATAGAACATAGATGAATCTCTATCTTCTAATATCTATATCTCTCTATATCTATATAATATCGCGATAGAGAGAGAGAGCTGTGGAAACATGTTGAAAAATAGAAATTGGTACAATAAAATCAAATGTATTGCCTGTATATATTTAGTTATTTTCATTAAATGAGTCGCTATAGTTGGCTATTTAAATGATGGGGTTATAGTGTCCTACTGATGGAAGTGCATGGTCACAAAGTGGCCCTCTGGTAGTTAGGACACATTTCTTGTGGCCCTCTCGATCCTCAAAGTTGCCCATCCCTGCTTTAGACAATAGTGTTCTTTTAAGTGTCTGAAAATGTGCAACTTTAGCCCTATATATATATATATATATATATTTCAACCTTTCTCTACTTAAGGGAAGAAGTGTTACGTGCTGTGGTGCGTCTCTTTCTCTCCCTCTAATTGTCTTCCTTCAGGTACCGCCTCTCAGGTGATCTCAATCCCTCATCAGGGCCTGGAGGTAAAAGACTTGGGAGAGCTGCACCTGTCCCAGCCGTGTGATCCGCGTTCACGTTTTAACTCTGCAGCAACGCCTGTGTGATCGCTTTGACTGTGGCTGTGATTAGGGTGTGACAATTTGTGTTTTATTGTTGTTCCCCTCATCCCCTGGAGTATCGGGGAATGTAACAAATGCCAGCTTTTTCCCACGCCTGTGAGTGAAGGACAACACATCCTACGAACTAGTTCATAGCAACGCCCTGAGGATGAACTGGGATGGCTGTGAGCTAGGTCACTCACGGTCTTGTGTCTGGATGCACTAAAACCCCGCAGCAAGCCTGAAACCTGAAGCTCTTATAACTGCACATTAACGCCACTGTTGTTTAAAAATGTAATTTTCAGGTGTCCACATACTTTGAGCCATATAGCGTATGTGGGAATACTTTTTACAGTAATTAAACTTCTTTTGTTTTTAATGACCTCAATGTTTAAGTGTTGCTGGAGTTTCCGACAAGACTCTCTCCCCTGTGTTACCTGTATCATAGCAGGAAAGAATCCAGTCTTAACCAGACCCAACAATGGATTGATGACTTCGAGCACAGCCATCATCTGACAGAAATACATCATGTCAGCCGTGGTGTGGAAGGTATCGTAGAACGAATCTGTGAGAGAAACAAACAGACAGACATAATTAAACAGCACATCGCATGAGCCACTATCCATAATCCTCATCATTTGCAAAACAAATCCCTGCTGTGTAGCAGTGTTCCTGTTTCAATTCAAATGAGCTCATCTGTGAATCGCTCCTCACAAACAAAACCCTCTCTCTCTCTCAGTGTTTCTGGTCCTCCTTTGTTTCATGTTAATTATGTGCGTCCATTTTTGTGTTTCATAAACCCTCCAAAACCTGCTAATTATTTTTTTACATTTATTATTTAACCCATAAAATTCAAAAGCTATTAAAAGGAGTAAAATGTATTCCGGTTTTTATCTTTATTTTGTCCATCCCTCTGCCAATTCTGCTTTTACCCCAACTGTTTGACGTTGAGTGTCTTTGTTTTTACTTTTACATGCAACTGACAAGGTGACTAAACATAAACTGTGATGCTTCATGTGCAGGTTTCATGTCGATGTAAGCAGCAGTTTATGGCATACTGAATTGAACTGAAGATAGTAGATGCCTCTCCAGGAACCATCACCTTATCGTGGTGGAGAGGTTTGTGTGTCCCTATGAACCTGAGAGCTGTGATGTCTGGAGCTTTGTGCTCCTGGTAGGGTCTCCCAAGGCAAATTGGTCTCAGGTGAGGGGCCAGACTAAGAATGGTTCAAAACGGGCAGCAGAGGCTGGCTATGGGGACGTGGAACGTCACCTCTCTGAGGGGGAAGGAGCCGGAACTAGTGCGGGAAGTGGAGCGTTACCAGTTGGATCTGGTGGGGCTTACCTCTACGCACAGTCTTGGCTCTGGAACCGTACTCTTGGATAGGGGTTGGACTCTATTCTTCTCCGGAGTTGCCCAAGGTGTGAGGCGTCGGGCCGGGGTGGGGATACTCACAAGCCCCCGGCTGAGCGTCTCCCTACACCTTCAGGTTATGGGGGGGGGAACTCTGACTGTTGTTTGTGCCTATGCCCCAAACCGCAGTTCGGAGTATTCGGCCTTCTTGGAGACCCTGAATGGAGCCCTGCAGGGGGCTCCAGTAGGGGACTCTGTAGTTCTGCTGGGAGACTTTAATGCACACGTGGGAAACGATGGAGACGCCTGGAGAGGTGTGATTGGGAGGAACGGCCTCCCTGATCTAAACCCGAACGGTCATTTGTTGTTGGATTTCTGTGCTAGTCATGGAATGGCCGTAATGAACACCATGTTCGAACATAAGGATGCTCATAAGCAAATAACCGCTGTGTGTGCAAAGGTCCAAACTTTACCTCGCAGGTTTGTTTGCACGTTCAAGACCAAATCATTGTCAGTGTGAAGATAAGTAATGCACACACTGTGTATTTACAGCAACAGCACAAAGGTTGGAGAAGCAGGGGGGCTAACTTGCCGTGAATCAGGTGTTCGTACAAACTTTAATAAACCTTCGATTAACAAACTTTGTATTATTTACTCTGGATCTTTGCATTCCTGTGGCAGATGACCTGGACCTAAACTTCACTTCATAAACTGACAGCGTGTTTTCTTTTTTTACAAACCTTGACCAAGAATGAAGAGTCGAACTGTCATGTTGACAAAGATCCAGGAGAATCCCAGGAACTGCACCAGGTTGTACATAAACAAGTAGCCTCTCTTCAGCCCGAGGTAGGCTGAGGGACAGAAGAAAATAACTCCAATTAACTGATGCTAATGTTGCTTAAACTCCTCCTACAGGATAGTACATGATACTTTAAAGACACATATTAGAAGCATTTCTGTGAGTTCCTGATGTTTGCAGGTGAAGTGCTCGGTGTGACTCACGGTCTGTACGAACTCTCGACTCCACACTTATCTTGTTTATCTTCTCCTCCTCCTGAAAGAGATCACACCATCAGAATCTCACTCTGCAATGACCAAACATGTGTTACATTGTTTTTTTTTTAATATATTTTCTGCAAACTTCACTTGTTTTAATATGGGCAATGACAGGATCGCCCAATTTTTCAAGTGAATTGACTTATTTATTTATTTAATTTATTCATTTAAAAAAGCCATAATTTAGAAAATGTTGTTTTATTATGAATACATTTATAAACAAAAACAAGATTATATCTTCCTAAATGTGTATCAACAAGCTCCTGCAATCTTAACAGCAATAAGTGACTCTGAAACATATAAATGTTGCTTTGTTTGATCCCAACACAGACTGCATTGGATCCTTTAGGAAAACTGATACAGCATTCCCGTAATAGACGCCACGTTTTTCAAAGATTGTGACAACCCGGTGGGAGGTGGCTCTGTCGACTCATGTGTACGTTCACATTAAATCCCAGTGAAGATGAGAATTATCAGACAGCTTATTAAAATGACACCGGTCCCAAGTCTTCCTATACCACAACGAGCGATGCAAAGTTTTATGGGCTTGCTTTGCAAGGCTAAGCATGAGGAGCTGAGCTGGGGCTAAAAAGAGCTTCATCCAGGCCTGTTGGTTCTTGGCTGCACCAACTGTCCTAACTGAACTATAATAATCCCATAACGCTGGTTTGCATCAACTAAGACTACATGTTGTACTCATTTGCCTTCACAACAGACTCATGCCATGTTTGCATTAGCAGACGGAAGCCTTTTCCTTCTGAACTTATCTTTATTTCTCAAGTTCCCACAGTACCTTAGCCTGAAGCTCCATCTCTGCATCGGACTCGTCCAGCCAGCGGTCGAAGTCCGGAGCCAAAAACAGAGGCTTCTTCTGCTGCTGTGTCAGCCGGTCCCACCAACGCTCCTCCTGCTTCTTGAGCTTGATGTCAACCTGGCGCTGTGTTGACTTATGGTTGACCTGAAGACACAGTATTAGAAATGTATATAAGGTTTCTTAACTGAGACACACAGAAGACAATGACATAATGTGAGTAGCTGCTGTGTGAACAGTTTGTGCTTCTGTATCCTTTACACAAGAAGACTGTGACTCCACATTTCATCCACTACTGACGGTCAATAACTTTGGATGGTTAAAGGACACATAACTGTGTGACATGTATAACTATCACGTCTTATCTTAAGTCACTCAAACCCAACATATGGCAAACTGCTTCTTATCCAATTTGGTTGAGGAAAAAGTAGAGTAAAAAGCTGCAGCTCTTTGTCTCAGAAACAAATTCCCTGTGACTGAATGTCCCGGGCCGTCATGTACCAGCTAATCAGGCCTTTGTTCAGCAGGGAGGCATTTTTTAATTACAGAGCACCTTGCCTTGACGGCAGTCATTTCTCGGAGGTACACTCGCTCAATCAGCGCCTCTACGCCTTATCACGCTCGTTCGGGAATTGAAAATATGATAAAACTTTTTCTTTCATTGGAAGTCTTCAGAAATTAAAACTTCATCACGTGTTTTAGATAAAGGCCATTATTTTATTTTTTATATTTATTTCCAGTTATCTGTGAGTGATGCTGGAAGGGTCTGACATTTACACCCATCTTACAAAGTGACAACATTAAAATGTTTCCCTGGAAGATAGCACAATAAGAGAGAATATCAAATCAATAACTCACTCTAGCGTTTACTTTGAATTATATTACGATGATGCAAAAACAAAAACTGTCAATATAACAATTGATTTCACCACTAACTAGTAATAGATAATAAAAGCTCAATACCTCAGGTCTGACAGGTTCCAGGAACTCCAAACTGAACATGTATTCATTATCTCCTTTAGCTCCATGACCCTGTGCTGTGGAACAGGATTAAGATGGGATTCTTACATTATGACAACATCACATTTACATGTGTTTCATACAGAAATTGCTATCATAACAGACATCATGAATCATTTGGAAGTTTATGGATTATTTTACTTCAAAATGTTCATTATGCAACTTCTCTTCTCTTCTCTCCATCCTTTTTCTCTTTACATGCACCAATGTAAATACCAACCTCGGAACTGAAGTGTGTGGTTTTCTTGCAGGCTGATGTCGAGATTCTGAAAAACACAACGGCAGCCATCACAACCAACCCGACACTGTACACAATGCAAATGCCATTATAAGTGTGGTAATATTCTATGTTTTTGTTACTGCCAACAAATGCCATTAAAGGATCAAAACAAACTAAGCTGTCGTCTCTCAATACGTAAAGACCCTTTCTGTTACACTAAACCCTGAGCCCATTGGTTTCTACTGAAGGCGTAAATCTTTAAAAACAGGTCACAAATATCTAAATGATTTTCTAAAACAGCTGGGCACTGTAGGTCTTGGCAAATGTTACTCAAATAGGAGTAAATAGCGTATTTGTTGGAGACTATTTACAACGGCGGATGCAATAAATAAAATAATAAAAAATAAATAAATCATAGCCATGTAGGGCTGGGCGATATGGAGAAAATCAAACATCACAATATTTTTGATCAAATAACTCCATGTCGATTTTACGAGGATATTTTAGGGTTGATCATTAGTGATTTCACAAAATATTCATCCGATGAGATTTTACGCTAAATATTCATCAGTAATGTGGATATAATGAATAAGTGGGCAAAGGCAAATAATAGCACCAGTAGCTTAGTCCGTAGGGAATCAGCTTGTGAACCGGAGGGTCGCCAGAATGGACCAAGTACTGGAGATTTTCCAGCACTGCCGAGGTTCCTTTGAGCAAGTCACAGGACCCCCACACTGCTCCCCAGGCTGCCCACTGCTCATTATACTAGGATGGGTTAAATGCAGAGACTAGTTTTCACTGTGCGTGCTGTGTACATGTGTGACAATTAAAAGATCCATTTCTATTTCCTGTCCAGATCAGCTAGAACATCCTGGTAAATTACATCACTTTACTATAATGCTGCATTTAAAACCAGTAAAAGACATTTTTGTTATATCTGACAAAATATTTCACCTCATATCACAATATTTATATACTATTGATATATTGCCCTATAAGGTGTAGCTTCAGCTTGATGGGCATTTAGGAGGCTGTAATGTCGTGCTAATGAATTGTATTGCATTATACTGAGAACGCTTCTTATATTTAGTCTTTCCTCGTTGATAAATGGGCTTAAAATGTGAAACATGTCTGGTGCTCTTCTGCCAGCCTGTTTCAGTTATCATTAAGACATTCTCCCAAGAGGCTCAACAAGATCCAGAGCAACCATTAAAAGTCATGCATCTTTTATAAGACATTTGTCGAACAGATGCAGGACGAGGATGGAGCAGCAGGAGGAGAACCTGTATTTCATGTTACCAGTGCACACACACAGCCAGCAGAATGAAATGCAAGTAGTCAGTGAAGACAAAACACACCCAAATACAGATTTATACTATTTCTATTTCTGATAATTATATCAGAAGTATTTGTTTAAGTAGCCAGGAAGTTCAGCAATAATTTCCAGCTGTTATTCTTAATGTCCCATATTGTAAGTGTTGATTTCTACCATAAATAGAAAAAACAAAGTATGACCACGACGACAGACAATAAGTGTTATCAATGCCCGTTAAATTGTGTTATGTAGGCGGCAAAAACATAAATATATACTTTTATGGACATAGAACAAATGTGACAATTACGTTATTACAGTATTATTAGTTTTCTTCTGGCCATCACACATTAACGTCAGAGGTCAATTTAGCCATGTGACGCTAGCTAAGGGTTAGGCTATCTGCAGCGTAGTGTTTAAAACATTAATCAGCCACTGTTACACGCGCAGCATTAATATAATAAAGGCATTTAAACACATGTCTTGAGCAGTAAACGACAGGTCTGTGTGAGTTAAAGCTGAAAGCCGCCAGATGGATGTTGTTACCTTTGCATCGCTCAGATCCACCCGGAGGTAAATCTCTCCGTGCCGCTGAGCCCAGTAAACATGAGGAGTGAGGATCTGCATTGTCACTCTGTGTTTTGTGGCATCTACATGCCATATAAATGTGAAAAATGTTACTCAAACTAATGAAGTCCTCATCTGACAGTCTGCTGACAACCCCCACACTCACAACAGAGGGGATATGATGGAGCATGTTTCCGGGAGGAGGCCGCTCACGGACTTCAAAATAAGAATCCTAAAGCGCTAATTAAGAAACTTCAAAATAAAAGTCCTCAAACCTTTTTTTTTAAGTATTAGTTGTTAAGTTACTGTAATTGACAGACCATCTATTTAGTAAGGGTCAGGCAAAATACAATTGTTTCTTTTCGGTCAAAGAGTGTGTAGTGATTTTAATGTGTATAGCTTTATTTCTTTGCTTGTTTTCCCTGGAGATGTGCATTAACATGAGCAGAACAAATGAAGTGAAATGTATTTGATATATTACAGTATATATATTTACATTACTCTTTCTGCACTTTACTGCTTTTTGTACTTCTGGTAAACTGCATTTTGTGGCCTCGTACTCTGTGCAATGACAATACAATTTAACCTAATCTAAAAACTCTAAAAATGACATCTACTCCTTCTCCCTTAGTGAAACGAAATGCAGAATCTATGAAATATTAACACAAGATATCTCCTCCATTCTCAGTTCACTGGAGGCTTGACGTTTGCACATTACAATAGTATAAGTTGCATATTGGACCAATGATTGGCTTCAAAACTAGTTTTATTGTCACAAAATCATGCATGTAGCTACATGTCTTAGACTCAGATATAAGGAGCAAAGAGGAACTAAGGATGCATATCCAAGTCTTTGGGTCCAGATGTTATTCATGAATATTGGAAGATATCGTCTACTGACCTCAGTATCAGCAGATTTCCCACAAGAGGGCGTTAAGAGACTGCTTTGCATGCAGGCAGAATCAATGCTTTACAAATGCCCCTGCAACTTACACTATGTTGGCGAAAATACAGTTTACATGTTAATTCATTAGTAATAATAATAATAATAATAATCCATTAGCACATTTAATAGCCTACTATAACACTTGCAGGGACCATACAGCTGCACAATGAGTGGTTTTGAATATCATTTATTACATAGCATTTTTGTAAAACAGTTTTTTCGTTTTCTTAAATAATGGCATTGCTACTTTTACCAGGTTAAACAACATGAATACTTTGAGGAGTCTTACTTGTAATGGAGCATTTCCATTGTAGTATTGCAACTTTTACCTCAGTAAGGGATTTAAGAACCTCTTCAGACAGATAGATTAAAATATAAATATAAACAAAAATAAGCGAGAAAACTTCAAACTACTATGTAATTAGGAGTTCTTGAATGCATCACTGTATTAAACGTCCACCTCCCCAGCGGTGGACGTTTAGTACAGTGATGCATTCAAGAACTCCTAATTACATGGTAGTTTGAAGGTTAAGAGACTTTTATGTTCGCTCAATACTTCCGGACAGGAAATCACGGCTATCCCGGTGAACAATGCTTAAACCAAACATTTGTTTAAATAATGTTCAGTTACTAGCTATGATGTACCGACATGTAGCTGCCTAGGTAACGCCTCCATGTTCTAAAGTACAACTAACGTCAGGTGAGCTCGTGTGTGTGCGAGTTCACCGGGTCTAAGTCTAATTTACCGGAGACTTTTTGCAGTTTTCCCACCAACAGTAGGTTACTCTCTGCGGTAACATTAGCGGTATTCTATAAAGGTGTATTTCCTACAAGAAGCAAAATGAGTGGAAGTAGAGAAACAACCGAGGACACCCCCAGAGCTTCAGTTCCCACCGAGGCTAACGTTACAGAGCAACCGAAGAAGATGAACATTATTTACATTGTTTACCTCATCTCTGCTTTGGATATAACTTGGATGTTTTTACAGTTTTCTGTCACCCCGGTAAGCATTTATGTTATGGCGAGAGCAGGAAGCTGAGGTTTGCCTGCCGTGGGTGCGAAAACGCTTCCGGAAACCCTGGAAATGTGTTCAAATGTACATACTGATGTTGTTGTTAGTGATGACAAATGGCCTGTTGTATTTATTATGAGTGTAATAGTGATCATGTGTATGACATGACACGTTAACAGTAGTTGTCTTTGCTCCGATTACGTTAATTCACAGCAGCACCCCCAAACCCTCCGTTGTAAGCAGTTAAACCTCTGTATTAAATACTTAATGACAAGTAAAAGTCCTGCATTCACTACTTAAACAAATGTACATACCAGCAACACACACTTATATTTACGTCATCAAAAGTTCAGGTCAGATTGGTTTATGTCATTGTTACATAATGACAGTGGTGGAAGAAGTATTCAGATCCTTTACTGAGTAATAATACTAATACCACACTGTGAAAATACTCCATTGCAAGTAAACGTGCTGCATTCAAAGCCTCACTTCAGTAAAATAATACCATACATTTAATAGTGAAAGTAGGCTACTCACCCCCCCGTTATTTATAACAGAACATCGTGCATGGATGCTATTTATATGTTTTATATGCAACTGTCATTATTTTTAAAGTAAGTAGTAACTAAAGCTTTCAAATGATGAAAAGTTCCCACAGACACATACAGGCTCCAAAATGTTGTAGAAAGCCTTCCAAGAAGAGTGGAAGCTGTTATAGCTGCAAAGGTGGTGGGGGGTCAACTTCATATTAATGCCTATGAATTTGGAATGGGATGTCATAAAAGCTCCCGTAGCTGTAATGTGTAGGTGGCCCAATACCTTTGATCATATTGTGTGTATGATATTCATTAAAAATGGGGGTGACTTGAATAAAGTCACAGTTTGGATGTGTTGACTAGTAGAGCCGGCTTTTCTGCGGAGAAATGTACCTTCTCTTTTCTCAGGCCAGGCGAGTGTCAAATGCATAGATTTCACGCTGAACCTGTGGTTTAAAAATCAGCTTCTATCATTATGAGCGTGTTCATATGCAAATCAAGATTGTGTGAATTTAAGTCTGTATTTTCATTATGTCTCTCTATAGTATTTGGCAAAGAAACTTGGTTTCGATACCTTGTGGTTTGGTTATTTACAAACCATGGTAGGTATAATCCAGCTGATTGGGGGTCCTCTGTTTGGAAGGTAAGTACAACACAAATAAGTTTCTATTATAGCTACTATTACAGATGTGCTTGGAGGTTATTCTTGATGTATCACATATATCTGGTCTAATATGAGTGACCTACACTGTTTTGTCCGGTAGAAAATGTGGTTTCTGTTGTTGATGGCAGGTTTGCAGATATCTTCGGAGCACGAGCAGCTTTGTCTCTGGCGTGTTCTTCAACTGTTGTTTTCTTTCTGCTGCTGGCCATAGCAGAGAGTCCTGCCATGCTGTTCCTTCACAAGCTCCCCACAGTCTTCATGCATGTTCTACCTGGTGAGCACCCCTCATTTATAACCCTGCTCACTCAGTTTTACATTTTGAACTTCAAACCTAGGTTGTTATTTGGCAAGGATTAATCATTCAATGTTATTTAATAATGTCTTCCCCCTTTCTTGCTTTGCTGACGTGGCTAAACTCAGTCTGCAATTGCAACGAGTATCAGGGCCAGTATTAAAAAAACATCTGAGATTTTGAGACGAAAGTCATAATATTATATTAATTGAAGAAAATACAATTTAATCCTAATTATATTTTTAATTATTATCCAAAAAATAGATGCAGTTTCACTTTATTTCTTCATCCCTCTCCTGTCTACAGCATCTCAGATGGTCGTTGCAGACCTTTCAGAACCAGAAAAACGGGCAGATGCTTTATCCAAAATAGGTCTGTGTTTTGGCATCGGTATGATAGCCGGCTCCACGTTGGGCGGCCATCTTAACACACGCTACGGGTGAGTGTCACTGTATGTGTGTCGTAGGAGAGTGAGTCTACATTGTGGGATGTACTGAGGGGAAAGGCAGATGTGGTCAGGGTTTCATAAGTCCAATAGATAATATGAGGTGGCTGGTTGTTTGAGCGTTTTCTGCACTTGGATACACTGCACTAGTTCCAGAGATCATTATGGCAAAAAACATCCAATCAGCAAGTTTTAAGGGTTGGTTGAAATGTAAATGATTCGAGTAATAGGACCTTTATTTTTGATTACACACTAGGACACTGTTTTTGTTTTCAGCTCTGGACACTACCTGCCAAACACCAAATAGCTGACAGACAAAGTTAGTGATGACCCGGTAAAGAAAGTAGAACATTTAGCAGCTTAAGAGCGAAGGATATTTCCATCAGGAGTTGGTGGAGACCCAAACAGAGCAACAAGAGAGTAAACATTGGACTTCTGTTACATTTGTTCGGTGGCCACAGACATGACTCCAAATGAATGCTAATGTCGATCCATGTCTGCTTGGTGTGTGAATAAGCAACTCTTTTCTAACCACTTCATCAGGTGGCGATATGTCAATGTTGTGTTTACAGCTTGTTCCGCGCCCACAAGTGGCCGAAAAATAGACTATAATGACTTTAACTAAACGTGATAGATGATATGATGATTGTATTTGAAATGTTTACGTATGTCTGTTATATATATGTCTGTCTAGAATTGTAAATGTACATAATATGTCGATAGTAAAGCTGAAATGTTCAAATATTTGTCCACCTTACACTGCTTTTACTTTTTCCCAGGGAAACGTTTACTGCATGTTTTGGTGCTGTGGGGAGTGCCTTCAGTTTACTGCTGGTTTTAAAGTTTATCCCAAAAACTACCAAAGCTCAAGCTCCAGAAACCAACACAGACAGTAAGACACACTTCCATCTGCTTCATCTGATGTTCTCAGCTGTTTGGGAATCTGTAATGAAATGCTGATATGTTCAGGCTTATGGCACACAGGTATTAGGAAGTAGGGGTTAAAGTCCAACTAAAATCACTTTCATCATCCCTTTTTTTAAGATTTATTTTAAATAGTGTTTTATTTTTAAACTAAAGAAAAAGGGTCTTTGGGGAAATATTAGAAATACCATTTTTTCCTGTCAGCAAGAGAACATATAGCTGTCTTTGTGAATGCCTTGTTAGTCTTACTTAGATGACAATGTCCCTCACTGAATCTGCAGGACTGAACCAAAATGAAGATTTTCATGTTTGGTTTTGTAACAATCAAATAAGTTTATGTTACGACCACCAGTTTTCATTATTTCAACTTTGTTTCTGAGAAAAACATTTTAACCGCCATTTTGGCGTGTATTTATGTTTTGTTACACTTTTATTGGAGCGTAAATGGAAGTAAAAGCTAACGTTAGGCTACAAACAAACTACACCACGGTCTCATGACGTCACGTTACCACGACAAACATACATTTGGTCCAGTGTTTGACAGAGTGATGACGCTAAATGTTCCCGACAACATCTGGAGTCGCATTTAGCCACTTGTTACTAACCGCCTTTTTAATTAACGATTTGGGTATTTACTGACGTATTGTGACATGCAGGGTTTGAATACATTTTTTTTAATAAATGATGAACCTGCATTTGTAAGATAATGTCATATTTGGAACAATAATGTATTTTAATAACATGCTTCTTAACATTTTAATTTAGAATGCTACTTACAAAGCAGTACATGCACGATGTGTGCTAATTGAAACTAGTGAATTGTTTGCAGGGATAGACAACACTGATGTGTTACATTAGTCTTGAGGTGGTCTGGTTTGATGATTGGAAAAGAGCGTATCAAAGTTAGCTAAATAAATGTATTAGCATGCTGGTTGGTGAATGATTGTTCAGTTCATTTAGTTTCAGAGACGGTCTTTAAGGGAATAAATAGTTTTATTATATAAACACACCCCACACACATTTTGCATGAGCTTTACTTTTGCCTGTGTGCCTCTCAAATCCTAGGTTTGTTCACAAATGTCTCTTGGCTGTTAGAGATTATATGTTATATGACAGTTATTGTTCATGCAATTGTATTGTATCAGTTCTTAGTCTTTTATTCTTGAATTCACTGCAGGTGAGAACAAAAGCAAGTCAATATTCAACTTGGGAGAGATCATAAGACTGATGAAGTTTCCAGGTGTTAAGCAGACTTTTGTGGTGAAGATAGTTGCAGGTTTGCCATCAGGTGAGAGTTGATGTGTGTTCGGTTAAACACGTTGTTTCCACACAGGAAGAACTTCCCAAGTTTCCTCAATGTAAATCAACACATTCTGTCAACATCTTGCTGTGCAACAGAAAACACAAATTCTGTGTGATTCAGAGTTACATTTACACAACTTTGCACATTTTATTTAAGCACTAAAACTGTGAATCAAACTGAAGTAGTGTTCTTCTCTCTGCTCAGGCATTTTCCAAGTGATGTTCTCCATCATTGCATTGGACTTCTTCAAGCTGAAACCTGAGCAGAACGGCTATCTGATGGCTTATTTTGGCATCGTGTCAATGGTAAGTGTCCCACAGAGTGAAATACAAGTTGATTATGATTTCAGTGCTTCATGTTGTTGCGCTGCAGCTCATGAACATATCTGTAAGACGAGGTCAAAAAATGTTTGTTCAGGTTCTTCAGGGAGGAGTGATCGGTCGGCTGACAGCAAGATACTCTGAGAACTCGCTGCTGCTTTTGTCCATCGCGGTGTCTTCTCTGGTGGGACTGGCTCAGGTAAACACTTTAACACACACACACACACACACACACACACACACACACACACACACACACACACACACACACACACACACATACACACACACACACTCCAGAGCTGAGGAGTATGTAAAGTTCAGTACTGAAACATTTTTAGGATCTCTGAAAAATAGCTTTGTTTCAGTGCTATGAAAGAATTTACGCAACTTGTGAATTATTATTTTTTTAATGCTTTTCCTATATTGCCATGCTGCTGATATAACTAATCAATATTTGTTGCTTACAGCGTCTCAAATCTTAAGATCAAAACGATCTATTTTATTTTTCAAATGATCAAAACTATTTGCCCAGATTTAGCTCCTTTTAAAAATACGTATGTTTATGTTTTAACATCTAGTGATTGGCATTTGTTCATGTTGAAAATAATCTTCAGTTTCTGCTTAGATACTTTCATTCTGATGTTTCCTTCTTCCTGCAGGCTTACATGCAGAATGTGTTCCAGTTCTGCCTCATCGTCATCCCCATGATGTTTTCTCTCAGTACGTTTAATGTCATCACAGACAGCATGCTCACCAAGACCGTACCGTCCTCTGACACAGGTGAGGTCATTCTGCTTTTCTGCTCGCATTTTGATCACTTGATGTGTGACTGCATTTGATTACAGCTTTTTAAAACAAAATGAGGAAAGAAGTGTCACCTCACACAACTCAAATCTCTGATATCGAAACCAAATAAAACAGAAAAGAATCTGAAAGCTACGGGCTCATCTCATATCAGATAGTGATCATTATCTAAATGCAGATCACCAAATTATTTAAATTCAGTTGTTTATTGTCCCCACTTTGCTCTTGTACTCAGGCACGATGCTGGGACTGTGCGCATCCGTCCAATCTCTGCTTCGCACAGTCGGACCGACTGCTGGCGGCTTCCTGTATGTGAACTACGGCATTTCCTCGATAGGCTTAATCCAGTTTGTTGTGAATATTGCTGTGTTTGTCCACCTTCTGCAGCGTCGCCTCAAGAAGACAGCCGAGCAAAAAGAATGAAACTGCTTATTTAAAAAAAAAAGGTTATTTTTTTATCTCCAATTTGTCAACAAACTGATAGAGCAGATGGAAATTCAAGGGTTGAATTTTAGGAACAATGATGAGAGAAGGTCAAGTCTTTTCACTTCATTATTCAGATTTTGTTTCTGTGGTTGAGATTCACGACTAAACCTCTAGATGGCAGCAAGTCGTCCATTTTACCAAATAATGCTTTTTGTTCCAGGGTTCATGATTCACATTCACATTAGTTACACTTTAAAATCCGTTTACAGATATTGTGATTTTATTAAACATAAGCAAAAATGATTGGATATTAGACCAATCAACAGAACTCTTTATCAACAAAGTTATATCAGAACTATTTTTAATGAAAGTTTATTTTCTTATTTGTTATTGAACCTTTAAAACAAATATTTTATTTTTGTAAATGAATTAATTTAAAGGCGGTAATGCATTCCAGACTTCCCTTTGCAAGTCACTTCATCTTAAAGAGCTGCTGCTTGGACTCACTTGAGAGTTTCATGTATTATCCTGTATCGTCAAACAGGGAGTGACCTCGGTGTGTGTGGTATCTCTGGTTCTGCTGCTCGCCTTCTTCAGTCGACTGGTGTAGATTGTGTCGAGGTTTGGGAGCTGCTTTATACTATATACTTCCACTGCATTTATCTGGCAACTAAAGTTAGCTAATAGTTGCTTTTCAGATACATTTTTACATCGTAGACATGGGATGAGCTTTTAAAAACAGCAAGTTGTAAACCAATGGTTCCCCTTTACAAAAGATCTGTGTCTAGTTGACGCTCCTTGTCACGTTTCAGATGTCTCAGAGTTTTTAGCTGTTCCTCCAAAGACAGATTCCCCTTTAAACTTTGTTTTTTCTTCTTTCCTCCCCAAGAATCATCTCATGTCCCCTCAGATTTATCTTGTGACTCTTTAGAGGGGCCGGACCCCTATGTTGGGAACCACTAAACTACCTAACTGTAAATAAAGTACAGTAGATATACTACTTCCACCAACAGTAACATGCATAACAATCTAATAATGTAATCTATAATAATCTATCAGGGACAGGGAGTATTCCTCTGAAGAATGATTGCTTTCACTTAAGTAGGAATTTAAATGGAGGACTTGTTGTATTGGTACTTTTACATAAATAAAGGATCTAATTACTCCCCAACAGTCAACAACGCTAATATGTATTAACACATATTAAATCACCAGTGCAGAAAAACAAATGACGTACTGTGTGTATAATAAAGTAATCCTCACATCACAGTTGTTCATATTTATTTACAGTGTTCTGCTATCTCAGTTGCCAAACTGCAGCATGTTGAAGTGATGTCACACAATCTGCAGCAGGTGTTTTCATTGTTTATACAAAATACTCTGTTTTTGAAGTATTACGTCCAGCAATCCGGGATAAATATGATCTTATTCGAACAGTAGGGGGTCAGTGGTGTTACAGAGTTAAGATGGACCTTCAACAGATGTCACTCGTGTGATTTGTTTGCCAGTTTGTGAGGACAGATATCTGATGAAAGCAGCAACACAAACAGAGGAGGCTGTGACATTGAGATTACATCTTTAAAACAGCAACAAATAAAGGACCCATGTTAGTTTATATTCAGTCGTTATCAGTGTTTTCTTCATGATCTTTAGACATTTTGTAGCAAAGCATTCGGCCATATCAGGTTGTTGTTTTAGTCTTTTTATTTATTTATATATTACAAACCAAATTACATTTGGTGAAATTAAATGTATTTCTTGAACATTTAACTATCACATTTAAGATATGAAGGAAGCGCAATGCATTCCCTTGAGAAAAAAAGCTCTGTTTTTCTGAATTGGCAAGAATATTATCTCAGAATTAAGTTTCATGAATAAAACACATTTTTTTTTTATGTTTTTTCTAAATTAACTGAATTAAGTTTTGGCTAAAATGTTATTTCACTTGCAGTAAGCAGACAGATGTCATGCTTTAGTTACTCTTAATCATGTTTCTTTGCATTCATTTGAATAGTAAAACACTTATTTAAGGACAGTGGTTCATTTAAAAGTCAAGAAAATATTTTCTTTCTGCACAGCTTTTAAATGACAAGTTCATCTTATTCAAACATTTCAAAGCGAGCACATTTGAAGGATATATTTAGTAACTCTGAGCTGGTGTGATCGTCTGTTAACTTTAATGTGATCAGCCGTCTCAGTGCCAATCCCATCATCTGAGCCTGATCCCCGACCTACACTCACTCATTTCTCGCTGTAGTCTGTAAATGTATTCTGCACAAACACGATGTGTAGCCGTCCGTGTCGGTGCAGCTCTGGTGACTTTTTACACTCTGCTCGTAAAAAATAAGCCACTTGCTCTTCTACCTCTGTCCCTCTATCTGACTCGCAGAGACTCAAAGCAGCTGCAGATGGATTTGAAGGGTGTCACTGTATCTGTGGATCCAGGGGGGCGGCCCTGACCACTGGAGGGGGTGCCTTGTTACACTTGGCCCTTTGAGTCAGGGGGAGCCGGGACAATGCTGCTGTTAACACTCCTGACGGGGACCTTTGGGTTCTCTGAAAGTTTAATGTGACTCAGTGAGCGACCTGCGCTCACTGAGGTCAGAGATGAGCGCGGCCCGGCGTCGGTCCAAGGTTGCCCTGTGTTGGTGCATTGGAAACTGAATGCCGGCGGGGGGGCCATTGGGTCCTGGGCTTGTTTTGTCCCCTGTGGCATGGATAATGAGGCATCTGTCTCCACATGCCGCATGGAGAGACGAGGCTCACTGTCTCACTTAAAAAGAGCACAGGTTACCTATCTGATTTGTCCAAGGCAGGCCAGGGACATGATCTGAAGCAGAGGAGCCTTCAGCCTAAATGTTTTATACCATTCTTATTTCGGTTTGCGCCGCACCACACGAAGCTCCTTATAGAAACACTTTGTCTAGTTAGGCTTGAAAATTCAAAAGTCAAAAACATTTTATTATTCTTCCACGAGGAAGTGGGACTTCTTTTATTGCTTACTGGGCATAAATAAATGTACTGGTTTAGAATAATATGTCACAATTTACGACATTGTGCTGATTCTTGCTCAGAAATAATGCAAACCTGACGTGCATGTGACAGCAGCTCAACATGACCACTAACCCCCCGTCATCCTCTCCAGCGGACCTCGTGGAGCTCGTGGAGTTGGCCACAGGAACGAAAGGTGATCTCGGGGGGGTTTTGTCTTGGTGTAATCAGACAGCGACATCATCAATCATGAGAGGGTGAATTACAGCGGGTTACAATGGGAGATAAGATAATGAGTGGGGCCTCAGCGACCTGGTGAGGGACAGCTCGAGTTCCCGTCCTGATTACATGGCAGCGGCCTGACTGGATGCAAACCTCTCTGAGGACGCTGGCTGCACAAATGCAAGATGGAGAACAACACTATTTTGTCCAACTAGCCTACTAGTTTGCAAAAGTAGCAAAGAAAGAGCATGCAGGTGAAATTAGGCCTACTGTATTACAACTGCTGGTAACTTTGGTGTGAAACAGGTTTGATGTAAACTTCAGAAACTGCAGATTGAGCCTAAAAGATCAGTGAAATTCCCAAGATCGTAAATGTTATTAAATTTCACATAAATATCAGCGTCTATTTCTAAGTTTCCGAGATTTTGAAATTACGTTTTGGGGCATTTTTGCCAGCAGAGAGGGGAAAGGATATGACACCACGTCTACACAAGGTGGTGTAGTGGATGTAGCACGACTAGAGATTAGTCTGAATTTTTTAGAACTTTATGAAAATGACAATCCCAAATGAATGGCTACTTCACCAAGCAAAATACCACGTGTAAGGTTTGAACTTTTTATTTGCACACAACTAGCTTACTTTTGTCACTTTTCATGTGAACAACCAAGAGCAGCACCATGAATGCCTTCCATGAAAAGGGCAGGCCATTATTTATTTATTTATTTATCACAATGATCTTGTCTCGCCCATCTCTATGATCGCATGCTTTTCTGTATCTGTTCCTCCACATGCGCGTGGGAAGGACCACAGATGAAACTTCTCCTGTGTAGCCAGGCATGGAAGGGAATTACTGTAGTTATGTGCATAAAATGGAAGAAAATAAAACTTGAAGCCTAAAGAGATGGTTTGTGTTAGTAGGATGTGCTGTTACATGACCTTTGTAGAAGTGTAGAAGAAGCTTATCTTCTGTCAGATGTTGGAAAATTAATAGAAATTAAATGGTTGCTTGGCAACCAGGACGTCCCGACCAGGAGAAAGTTTGTTGACGGTAAAGGTCACAGGGTCAGTATAACATGTGGAATCCTTCACCATTTTAGCCATTTGATCATTGAGGCATTGGACAGACTAATTGGTTGAAACCAACCAACATCACCATCTACAGGTATTGATACCGAATGTTGTCAGTATACACATTGCTCATGTGGACAAATCACAGGCTGTTTGATGAATCACCAGACATCTTAATACACAAGCTGCCCTCTCCTCTGTATCTGTAAGTGTGCTTGGTCGTGTGTCAGCAGCTCTGAGCCCCATGACGCCCGGTCTGGTCCACACTCTCACTCAATGACATGTGCCACCTCTCGCTAATCCTCCTCTGACGCTCCTCACTGCAGCATCACACTCCACAACAGAACAATAAATTACCACTGCGCTGACCTCACAGGGCAACTGGCCCTTGCTGCATCATCTTCCATTTTCCCCCTTTGGAAGACCATATTGGTTCTCTATACAATTTGAATTAAAAAACAGGAGCTGCTGCTGCATGTTAGCCGATTATCTTACAACATACCAGGGAACATAGGGGAGGCTCCATCGTGATGTACATGCTGCTCCATGGAAATTAATTGTTTTTTTCAGGATTAAAGCAGTTGGAGATTTTAATATTTGAAGATGATATGGTTGAAAAGAGAGGATGTGGATATCCTTTTAATTATGGCTGAGCCGATTAGATATGTTAGACAATATGATGCACTTAGTAAAAGGCGGGAAAAAAGTGTGCCAGAAAAGACATCTGTTTGAGTTAGTGGCTGTAAGCTTTGCATGTTTTTTTGCATGACTCATATGGAGCAGCATCTGTGTTTTTCAAAGATAATTCTGACCATTATTGGTCATATTGGTCAGTTTAGGGGCAACCGTGCTTGACACAACCCAAGGTTTCATATGGGCCAGTCGAAGTGGTTCATACAATCAATGACATACAAGTTTAGGTAGAGCTGGATTATATATCTGGGATCTGCAGCATCCTCAGAGTTTAGTGTTCAGAGGTGTTGAATATCAAAGCTTTGATGTGGCAAAACTGTACTTAATAACGTTAATTTGATCAAACTCTCATTCATGAATATCTCACAAAGCCAATTAAAATGTTTAATGTATTCACTGTATTCAAAAATGTTCTTGGAACAAGTGGATTTCTATTGAAAGCAAATGAAATACTCTGTCTGTACTATAAGGACCGAACAAACAGGAAATTATGGTTGGGAAAAAATGTATTTATGCATTTTTTATCAGGAAGTCTCTTTTTACCGACAGAGCCAGGCTAGCTGTTTCCCCCTGTTTCCAGTCTTTGTGCTAAGCTAAGCTAACTGCCTCCTTGTTCCAGCTTCATACTTAAAGCACAGAAATGTGAGTGGTAACAATCTTCTCTCAACTCTTAAAGATACACCTACACAGACAGTAGACAGGGATCACCCAGATAGCACATACTACAAACATCCAGTGGTATTATTCATTTATTCTTTAACTGAAGTAAAAGTAGCAATACCACATGTAATTACTCTGTTTAAAGTAAAAGTCTTACTTTTAACATTTTAAATGCATTACTGAAAAATATTGGCATCAAAATTAATTAAGTGGCAATCCTTAAGATTTCAGTCCTGTTTGATTTGGAATCCCCCTATGTCCTGATGGTAACAGGAAATAATAATAATACTAAGGGTCCCAGAATGCTGGGGGCAGAAAAACAAACTATTTTCTTAATAAAGAAGAAGCAATATTTTGCCTTTTGTCATCATTCTGTAAAAAAAACAGATTTTATGAGCCTGCGAACAGCAAAAGTGATTCTTGCTGAGAAGTTGGAGGTGTGCAGCCTGTTGCCTGCAGCTCTCCATCATACAGCCCACTGTGGCTGCTCCTGACTCTTTCATTACTCCCGGCAATATTTACAACCGAACCACTGACAAAAAATGCCAAAAATGACTGTTTTCTTGTCTTGAATGATAGTGGCCTAGGTCAAGCTCTTTGACAAACACATTGCATTTCCTGTGACTACTTCACAGTGAAAGTCAACTTGTGTTTTGTTATTTAAATGATTTTAATGTGAAGCTGCAGCAGTAGGAAATGTTTGCTTTGCATTAGCAGTAACTTAACACATAATCTTTTCCTGGAAAGTCACCACAGACTGCCAGTTCACAATGCAAATATATAATATATTGCAATACCTTTATCAGTGGGCCATAGGTATAATCACCATTGTGTAACCTCATTCAGCGATAGAAAATGACTCAACATGTTGCTGCTGGCAATAGCGGAGCCAATTAAAACTTTAAAAAAAGAAGAAATATGACTTTATCTAGCCTACTGATGGGTAGCTTGTGAATTTCAGGGGATCGACAAAGTCTTATTGTTTCAATAATATCATTTATTTGTTAATTATGTTATGTATTATTAATCTGATACTTTATATTCACTTAAGTTATGAAATAATTGTAGTGGAGTAAAAAGTACAATATTTCTCTCTGAATTGTAGTGGAGTAGACGAAGTAACAAAATTGGAAATACTCAAGCAAAGTAAAAGTACCTAAAAATTGTACTTAAGTACATTACTTAAGTAAATGTACTTAGTTACTTTCCACCACTGCAAACTACATATTTGGAACATATGGTATAGAATAACTCGAAGACATGCCCCTTCTGGTTCAGCAGTGAAAATGTCTCAAAGTTTAATTTACTGTCTTAAATCTTACATACCGATGATATTTACTCAGGCAATTGATTTCCTCACTCTGATTATTATTTTGATGGCAGATGGTGGGTCGGTGGTAATCCAAGCTGCCAATTGGTTGACCCCTTGCACTCCACCCACCTCCTCCCCAAACAGACAAGCGACACCCCCCCACCCCCCACCCCCTGAAATCTTAACAAACCCGCTGAGCTGGTGAGTAGTGGCTGTGTCAGCAGTCAGTAGATGAGCTAGAGGGTGAGGAGATGAGTTGGGTATTAGAGCCCCATTAAAGCTGGGTTCTATTGTTAATGAAAAAAGGTATTGTAAACACTGTTATTGTACACTCGTGAGACTCACAAAGAAAATATTTCCAATTTATGTATTTGTCTTTATCATTAAACAAACAAAAGTAGAATTGTTTTAATTTAAAAAGCAATATTTTTTATTTTATATTTCTGGGAGAACAACTATTTATGTTTGTTTTACATTATTTTACATTAAAAATAAATACATACAAATGATCATTTATTTATTATACAGTTATGTTTTATAGATCAATTGATTTATTTTTTTAAGTCTTAAATGTCAAACATTATGAAACAAGAAAATCACATGTCAGCAGTAACTAAACTGATGCACTATTTTGTCGAAGAATTCCATAAATCTTCAGTTTACATTGAAGGATCGCATGTTTCCACCTTTGCTACATTATATGACTGCAGAGAATCTGTACGAACCAATCACTTACAAGCAACAAAAATCCATTGCTCAATTTCACGAGCCCATGAAACACAGGAGAAAACTCTCACGTGTCTGATTTTTTTGGATAATATTCGTACAAAGTTATCATATGACTTATATAAACATACCTCCATCTGTTAAAACTAAGCATTGATACAGTATTGTATCTTACATAAATGTAACAATGCTCATTTCAGTTACCTCATTTGTCATAATCTTCTTGCTTCCTCTGCGTTTCCTAATCTAATCTAAAGTCATCTGAACTAATCCGCAGCAGCAGCAGCAGTGGTCGAGGTAAACTAGGTCTTTGACTGATAGCCATCTGCTGGACGTGTGTCTAATTAGTTTGTTTTACTCAACTAATGCTAAAATTAAATTTAGATGGAGGTGTTGTAGGTAAAATATTCAAATATTATTGAAACAATTTCTGTTATGAGAGGTTGAATTTGGCTAAAAAATAAGTAACATTTTCCAATGACATATTTTCTTAACTGTATTTCCCAAATGGATTAATTAATACCTTACACTACCTGGGGCAGTAATACCTTTTAAATAACAGAATACTTGGAATTTTTAATCCTACTCTTTGACAACAGCTAACATTCAAAATGAATATTCAAATCTTCTTAAATTGGTTCACCACTGAACTGATCTGTCGATTTAGATGTCTGTTGTCATAATCATAAATTGTCCATAATGATATACCCACCGGCTATTTAACAACCTCATTCATTAGCTGTAAACTCAGTAAAATAACAATATAAAATTAAAATGTAAGGACGTATAATAACAATAACTGGTCTAAGGCAAGCCTGAGCCAGCCCTAACTATAAGCTTTATCAAAGGGGAAAGTCTTGTTTCCTAGTTCTTGTCAGTACACGTTCCGCAGCATTCTGGATCAACTGGAGAGTTTTAAAACAATTATTGGGACAACCTGATAATAAGGAATTACAATCATCAGGCCTAGAAGTGACAAATGCATGAATTAGTTTTTCTGCATCGTTTTAAGACAGGATGTGCCTGATTTTTGCAATGTTCAGTCTTTGAAGTCTGTTTTACATGGGAGTTAAAGGACATATCCTGATCAAAGATAACTCAGAGATTCTTTACGATGGTGGTGGCAGCCAGGGTAATGACATCCAGAGTAACTATATCTTTAGATAATGCGTTTCGGAGGTGTTTAGGGCTAAGTACAATAACTTAAGTTTTGTCTGTCTTTAACATCAGCTGCAGGTCATTCAAGTGTGTATGTCCTTAAAGCATGCTTGAAATTTAGCCAACTCATTGCTTTGATCTTGCTTGATCAATAGATATAATTTGGTATCATCTGCATAACAGTGAAACAACATATATTCATGTTCAAGTGATAGCATCCTCTAGTGGCCGTAGTAATTATGGCTGGAGCAAAGGAGAAGTGGTGTTATTATAGAGCGACAAAGTGTTTTACATGTTTTGTGTTTTATTGTTGTTGTTTTAATGGCTAATGTACCTCTCGCTGGTACTCTCCAGAGGTCATATATATTGTTTATGGGAGGCATTGGCAAACAACCTATTCCGTTGTTTAGGTATGAGGACGTGTTGCTAATACTGGAACATTTACTGTGATGTTAATCAATGTGGATTATCTGTGAGAATTAAAAACAAACAAACCAAGAAACACTGATTGATTTGCAGCTAATCATGTAAACAAACCAGCATTTCAACACTGTCCTTATCAAAATGGCAAACACATATATAGTCAACCTAGAACAGGTGTACAATTGTCATTGGATACAAATATTTTAAGTCTAGTGATAATATATACAAAGGTGAGAGTTGCTATATCCAAGTTATACACTTTATGCACTATCACAGAAGGCCGCAGATATGTCTTAAATTTACAAAGATATAGTACAAAAAGTGCAAGCACTGCATCCATCAAGTGGACTCAATAGGAATCAAAAGAGGAAACATCCAATCCAGTTCTTTATTGATGCAAAAATGCTCAAGTGTGTTTAAAAAACAATGTGTTTAACATTTTACCAAGTTAGTTTTATGCCTAAACCCATCACAACTTTCACCTTAGATGCTCATATGCATCATCCTGGTACAAACTATGTATTTTGTCATTCAATTTGGAGGGTTTGTTGGACACGTTACCTCTTAATAAAGGACGTACGGCAATTAACAACCAAAACTTACACTGCAGGTGTCTTTCACTACTACCATACTGTATATGGAAAACACTAAAGCTATTATGTTATATTTTGCATAATCTTGGAAAACGTTCTGGATTTTTAATTTGTCTCCTGTAAACCATTTTAATGAGGACATGATTTCAAAGACCACATCATAGATATCACCTTCAGTGTTTGCATATTAAGTATTCTTTTGTTTAATGTTTTCTTTTGTCAAATACTGTACATTTGATGCTTACTGAAGCAGAAACAGCAGGCAGCATGAAGTTCTTTTTGTCTATTGTAAGCCTTGAATGCAAACACTGACAAACACAAATTGAAACGGTAAACAAAACAATGCCAGCAGCAGCAGTTGGTTGCTAAGTGTCTGTGGATCTCCTAAACAAACCACGGGGCCCTGAGCTGCATCAAGAGGCTCAGCCGAGGTCCAATCTGACATTTATCTCTCTGGGATGTTCTGCTGATGGCAGCACGACGTCGCTTTAGGAAGCAGCTGTTTACTGTCAGAGATCTAGGTCAGGACATAGAGAGCTCCTGCCTACTGTTTACACACAGACTGCACGGCCTCCGGTACATCTGGAAGGGCCCCCGATTGATCCAGGGAGTGTAGTCAACAGAGACAACAGAGTGACTGCCACAAATCAGAAATGTAGGTTTATTTTATTTATTAAAACAGAAAATACCACAACAGCAAACATCAGTAGCCTACATGGAACACTCACAATACATCAGCAACTATCCCTTAAAGACCTCTCTGTACTGACAGCTGCACAGACATGAGTGATGTGGAAGATGAAGATCTGCTTTCCACCTGACACACAGGTAAGAGGCTCATCGGTCACAATCAGATCCCAAAGGCAGCTTTATCACACTGTTATATAACACACACACACACACATACACACACACACACACACACACACACACACACACAAACACACACACACACACACACACACACACACACACACACACACACACAGACACACACACACACACACACAGGGCCTGATGTGAGGACCCAGCAACACTGCAGTCGTCAGCACTGGCCAGATCAGATTTAACAGCCCCCCCTCCTTACTTGTTTTTCCTTCATGATCCATGGTAACACTCTGTGTGAGTGTGTGTGTGAGTGTGTGTGTGTGTGTGTGTGTGTGTGTGTGTGTGTGTGTGTGTGTGTGTGTGTGTGTGTATTCTTTCATCCTCTTTCATATCTGTGGTCTGCTCAGGCTGGCGAGGTTACTGAGTTTGAGGGCGATGATGTAACCAGGTGTGTTAGGTGTAAGGTGTAAACATGGCCAACAAATCACCTTTGACAATCTGACAATAGAAACAAAGATTTATCATGACACCTTAAAAAATATGTGAGTTGTAGTTCAATTGAATGTAATTTTTGATTAAAATACTCAAGTACAGCATTTGAGTGAATGTAGTCAGTTAGATTCCTCCAGCTCACGTGTGTACTTGTGGTAAAAATCCCGGACTTTGAGGTCAGAAAATCAAACCTTAAAAAAAAAAAGAGGCTGCAGCTTTATCGAACATAGAGCTGTTGATGGAGGTTTGTGTCATCTGATTAGACGTGTTTTCAAAGACTCGTATGAAGTACAGCAGAGAATCATTAATATGATTACATAACACGGCTCCTCTAATCATTTTTTGAATCCTAATATAAGGCTGCTCCCATGCTAATCTGTTTGTCTTCTCATAATCTATGGCCTGCTCGTGTAAGCAAGTCTTCGCCTAAAACTTGATGTACTGCAGCTTATTATTATTATTATGTAAACCGTCCTAATGCTGCGGTTGGCCCGGCCAGCAGGCTGCAGCCGGAGTCTTCTTCAGATCTGATCTGCAGCTCAACACCGTCACATTCCTACAACACGTGCCACGTGTATACAACACAGGTCGCATTAATGAAGGGAACAAATGCTTCTTTGTTGTTGCCTGTATATGCGTATTTCACTTTGTATAACTTTTATGCTTCACTCTTGGAGAAAAGAGAATATTTTCAGTCCCATTTCTTGGATTAGTCCTTGTTAGTAAGAAAGATATTACAATTTGTTTTTTAACATATATGAGTGAAATTTGGTAAAAAACAAAAAACAAGTATTATTATTATAAAAGAACAGACAGATATGTTTCATGATTATTGATCATTTGCATGCCTTTGTAAAGCTATCCAGACCCAGAATCAGATAAACAGACGTGTGTATATATATATATATATATATATATATATATATATATATATATATATATACACGTCTGTTTATAACAATATATATATTAATAAAGTATATTAAAAAGTGTATTTCTGTCTGTTATATACTGTATATATATAACAGACAGAAATATTTTTTCTGGCATTTTTGATAGTGGACAGGTGACAAAATATGTATGCAGATGACACAATCATATCAGTACATTGGGGACATGCCGAACAAGTGGCAGCTAAGCTGTCTGTCTAAAACTATGGAAAGAGTTTCAAATTGGCTTAAATATTCATATCTTGCATTGGATATTGACATATTTTATTAATAAGCAAAAACAAAAACACTCCCAAATATTTATGTAAATTGTCAAAAACTGTAATAATAAACGATTATTTATAATGTTGCAGAGTGTTGGATGTAATGATTACATTTAATATTAATGCATTAATTGTATTTTTAACTTGTATTTATATTAATTGCATTAGTTGTTTAGCTGCTCGTGGATTGCATATGGAAATGAGATAGCAGCTAAATCTGGTACAATACACCTCTGTAACAAAATAAACAAAATAAGGGGGAGAGAGGAGGGATAATGAGCATCAAAGATCCCCGCCGAGCCAGAATCATGGAAGCTGCAATTATCTCAAGTCAATGTCTCTAAACCATAAAAACATTCTCTTGTAAAATGAAAAATGTTAGTAGATTGTGCAGTGCTAGTATGTAAGTCAGCCTTTTTAATAAGAAATAGTAAACTTTATATGCAAGACGAGCTGGTCCAAGCCAACTAATGACCATCAAAATGAAAGGTTGAAAACTGCTCAACTGTTTGCAACCTGTAAAGAGAAAGAGCTGCAGGGAAGCATTTTGTGAATAAGAAGGTTTAGACCCCCCATCCTCTTTATTTTTTATTTTCATGTAATTATGACTGAGGTTAATAGTCGAGAGTTTGCCAACCCTGACCCTGTTTGCATATCTCACATTATTTGAGGAGATAATACATGTGATTTCAATAAATAATAATGCAATAATGCTATCACTCATGAGGTCCTTTTGCTCATAAGATATTAAAAGGCACTACCAGTACATTATAAGTAAATTAAAGCTGCATAATACATGAAGGAGAGATGAGTCGGACATTAGTGGGTCTAAATGCTGTTTCGGAGGCCTTTTACCTTTTTGATAATATGAGGGTTCCTATGGTATCTGTCATAGACAGTCTGGTGGCACTGCAGTTTGTTTTAAGTACAGCCACTGCATATATATATATTATCATCATAAGCATAGATATTAATATAAAGAGTACCTTTTCCTTTTTACATAAAGTAAATGTTTAAATGTTCAAAAGGTAAGTAGAATATTGTTTCCTTTTATAAATATCAATATAAAACAAAATACATTGTATGTAAGTGTAGAGGTGCATACAAAATAATAATATGACACAAATATACAGTAACATACTTACAAAACATGTTGCTAATGTTGTGCAAGTTTTAGGCAAATGTCTGCTTAAAACTTGTACAACATTTACTAACATGTATAAGGATGTATTTCTACTGTATAGATTACATTTATAGAGTCAATAAAATGTTTCCATCAAATACCTTTGTATGAATATATTCAAGAGGACCAGTAACTCTGGATGTAGTCAAATCAAAGGGCTGACGAATCTGCTCACGTTTCAGCATGAAGCCTTCACCAGAGCACGTCGACACATCATGTAAACACCAATAAACAGAAAGATATTCCACCATGTGCGACTTTCAGTGCAGTTGTATTGAAGTTATTATTCTTCTGTTTCCCATGTTGTTAGTTGCTATGGTGACAGAGAGGGGAGTTAGCAGCAATGACCCTGTCTGGACTCAAACCTACGACTGGGGTGTCACTATATCAGATTTTCAATACAATATTATTATGGCCAAAATAATTCACGATAACGATATTATTGCGATATTGATAAGAAAGATGAAAACGAATGATGTTATCAGTCAAATCCCTCTTCAACTTTGTTTATTAATTCCACTCATCATTGTGTGGGGCGGTGGGGGAAGGAGACAAAACGAGAACGGAAAGAAACACCGTTATCGTCAGTGCTGGAATGTCACGACACCCCTACCTGGGAAATGGAGGTACCATACACCTGCCCTGGTTTCACCAGCCGTGACAGCGACGCTGGTATTTTTTGCTAAATGTGCTCCCGCAGACTCGAACTGTATGTATATTCCAGGAACTACCACACAGGAAGTCTTGAGAACTTTGCCAGGTGTTTATATTCTGTCTGTCTGTATGTGAATCAAAACGAAGGTCTGAAGATAGGTGTGGTTTGAGCGAGGGCACGGAAGCAGGGAGGTAGGAAGTTGGAAAGGGCCCATTGACCTCCCCACTTAACGCCCCCGGCCCAATAAGGCGCGCCGGCTGCTGTGATCCCACATCAAGATGTTCTCTAGTATTGTAGGTTGCGACCAAACTTATTATTTAAACTATTTATTTCTGCACAAATTAAAAATGTCAATGATAAATCATAAATCAGGTGGATGGAACTGTATCTAATATGTTTCCTGACTCTTTTTAGAAACATGAATGACTCCATGCTCACATCCTTAATCAGTGTGTAATCGGGTGAATCCACGCAGAAAGCCTCCAGAAACACTGTCCTCAGAAGACTAATTAACGGGTAAATCTTACAAAGGTCAACAGTGTGTTGGCCAGGGATGAAGAGAGTAGCCACCATATGGCTAAAGATGCCTACAAGAAGTGTGTCTTCACTGCTCTTTTAATCTTTTGAGCTAATTGTGTTTCTTCCCCCTGTCTTCTGGTGACTCCGGCTGGTACCCAGGCAGACAAAATGTGCTCAAACTCTAATCTACTTAACTGCTTTCCACTTTGTTTTTCCAATTATGGTCGAGCCTTGTTATGGTGGAGTGGTGGAGCTTTGCCCTCCGAGCAAGTTTTCTACCTAGAGTTTAAATTTGAAGATTTATACAAAATAACCAATTGTACAAATACATGTTTTATGTGGAGAATGGATCAAATCACTATGTAATACATTGTTTACAGTCAGGATTTAAAACCATATTGAGGTCATGAGTTCAATTCCCCCTCTCCACAACCCCACCCCCAAAATACTTTTTAAATAGTCAATAGAAAAAATGTGTTTAATGTGTGTGTAATTGTAGATTGTAAACTCATCCACGTGTCATTAAACCCACTTATTCTTTGAAATATAACAAAGGACAACATATCTTAGTGGTGGACCACAGAGAGGAATAATAAACTGTACAGACCCCATAAGCTCTACTGAGATTGTTTCTTTGAGCTCATTGTTTTGGCCCAGAACAGGCAGCTGTGTTCAGCAAACATGCTCTAATAAACCCACTGTACACCACCTGGCCAGCACCAAATGGCAGACAGAGACTGAAGAAAGTTGAACATTTAGCGGCAAAAGAACAGACACTACTTTTTCTCAGGAAGAGTGGAGACAAAAACAAACGGGCCTAAAAGGAGAGTGAATATGACTCCAAATGCACATTAAGTTCTTGTGTGTCTGATGTTGTGGCTTTAGCTTGTTCCTCTCTGAAAACCCAATTAACGGAGCTTTAAAGAGTTCATATATCCAGCCTAAGATCAGCCGTGAACACAGTTATTAACAAGCACAGAACAAACAGCAAACAGAAAAACAAACAGTACAGATGCCAGCGCACAGATGTCAGAAACATGGCAGCTTGCGTCCCCTTTAGTTAAGATCGCTCAACTGTGTGAAGAAGCAAACAATGAAAATGAGCTTAAAATTGCGTTATAGTACGATCATGCTGTCATAAACAACGTAAGCGTTGTTTGACACCTGCTTTGAATTTATGAACCGAAACATTTCAGCTTTCATAGAGATCTTCCGTGACTCTTCTACAGTTTGATTTCCACAATCGAGTATTTTGAATGGTTTGTTTGTCTTTGTTTTGAAGCCTTTCTTGTCTTAATCACAGCAATATTGTACAGTGCTTCTCATTTTGCCCCAAATTGTCCGGCATTTTAGCAAACAACCAGTCAATTTCATTTAAATATGATTACAAGGCTGCATGTTTCATATTCTCTGGTCCTCCAGTCTCCTGTTAACTGCAGCTTAACACCGCTGCCTATGTAAATGCCAGATGTCGGATGATTCTAGCTTCTTAATAATAAATGGATGAATGAATGAGCTAAATTAGTGTCCGCTAAAACATCAGCCATTCAAAACTCTATTATTCCCTCTGTGACCTTTTTTCTTCTGGCAGCCGGAGGGAAGCGGATGATCTCTAGTTTGTCAAAAAAGGAGTGAAATGGGAGTTAATGGGCAGTTCTTCAGCAAACACTGGTGGTCATTATGAATGAGAGGCAATCACACAGATCAAATATACAGCAGGGGGAAATGGAGCTGGAATTTGGAAGCAAAAAGGGGGAAATATAAATTGAAGAGGCTGGTAAATATAATAATGTGCGCCTCATGTAATCATCCCTTTAAATGCAGATACCGAAGAGGGGTGTTGACTGACTGTCCTCGTGGTACGGAGGAGGCACAAGGAGTCGGAGCTGTATGGGAACTGATCTATAGTTACTTCTACCAGAGAGTTTTAGGAGTCCTCCCGGTTGCTGTTTTCCTTCTGTTTTTGTTTGCAGACACGATGAAGATCCAAGTGTGAGCAGCACCAATGTTCTGGCAATGTGACTGATTGATCCAGTAGATGAACAGTAAAGATTAAGAGGATGACAAATAGGCATGCTGCTTACACAGCGCGTGGGGCTAATCCTCCCCCTCCACCCCCAACCCACCTCCCACGGGCTCCCTTTTGAGGAGCTGCCACCGAGGAAGCACCCACAGACAGTGACGGACCCCGCCGGCCAGAGGGAGGACACACAACCTGTTGACATGCAACTAGTGTGAGCTCCAGCTCATGGCAGGACCCCAGCCCATCTGCATCCCCACATCAGAGGCTGCAACACAGTAGAGGCTCAACCCACCATCTGCCCACTGGACACCACAGGAGGCTTTAACAGTTTTTCCTGCAACAAACCCAAAAGGAATTTGAACTTTTCGGTCAATTCTGTCAATTCTGGAAATAGTATCTTGAAAATTGACAAACTCCAGAGAAGAGGAATAATACTTTTTGCAACAAAGTCTCTCATCTCCCTTCGCCATCACTCCAGGAGACATTTTTAATAAAGAAATGATGGAGGAACACCTGTTGAAGATCCCCATGATGCCGTCCTCTTCCCCCAGTGAGTCTTCTGGGAGCGGCGGGACGGACGACTGCAGAGGAGGTAAGAGTTTCACATGTCCACCAGGAGCAACAGGTGTCCATGAAGCCTGAAAGACGGGACGCCAACTTGGCCTGTGGAAAAAAAGTTGACTTATTTTAAATAAATAACTTATTATTACTTATTTTGGCTTTTGATATTCATTCATCATCTTAATTTTGTAATTACATGTTTCTGTTTGAGATTCTCAGATTTGACGTCCCAGATGGAAAAACCTTTTGGTGCATTTTATCTGTTTAAATGTAGAATTTAGAAACCGTCTATTAAACATTATTACATGAAATCCATTTTACTGTGCATTTCTTTAAATCTACTTAATTAAAGTAGAGCAAGGCCAGAATTAATATGTATTATGCAACTGTAACCAAAGCTATCTGAATGTATGGATAATTAATGGGTTTATTTGGATTAATATCAATATCCCTGCATCGTTTGTGTTTGTTGTTAATCTGCCTCCAGCCATTTTATTGTTTTAATTTTATAATCATTCATTAAATGAGATTTTCAGGCCTAAACGGCTGTTGCAGTAGCCTGAGCTGGCAGTACAGATGGCAGGCACATGTATGAAACAATAGCAGACCACATGAATGGCACTAACCGCCCGGCGCTGTATGACTGTGTTTTGACTCATAGCCAAGAGTCCATCCCCGGGCAAAGCTCTGAGTCCGGCTCTGGTCTGCAAAGTGTGCGGAGACACCAGCAGCGGGAAACACTACGGCATCTACGCCTGCAACGGCTGCAGCGGCTTCTTCAAACGCAGCGTGAGGAGGAGGCTCATTTACAGGCAAGAGAAAATCATTTGTCATTTAATAACTTCAGATACCAACTTTAAAAATGTTAACAACCCCTCTAAAGACAGTTAGTGTATGAGCTGCATTATGGGAGGACAGCATCCTTTTCAGCATTTTATCCAAAACATTCTCACAGCCATTATATTCAGTTATATCCAACAAAACCCACATGTTTTGTATAACATCAGACAGGACAAGATGTCCATTTAAAAAATAAATAAAAGTACAAATGTACATTTTAGTGACATTACAACACAATTTTATGTTAAAGTTCCCCAAAACATATATAACTTTAATAAAGATTTAGTTGTTGTTAAGTGTGTATGTGTATAAAAAAACTATTCATTTTAAAATTAAGATCCAATTTGTATTATTTTCTCTTGACAGATTTGTTTTTTTGTTTCCATTTGAATCAAATACTGTGTCCTTGAGTTGGTATTTGTTATCTTGGTGAAGGTTAGTATTTTAAATGTGGTTTTGGATTGAGGTTTTGGTCATGTTGTCATGCCAACAGGTGGCTTTTATTATCATATTAAAGGTGTATGAATTTTAGATACATTTCACCATTTTGTGATTCTTACATACAGTGTTTTGAAGTCTTGGTTGTGTATTAGCAGGTGCCAGGCCGGTACAGGCATGTGTCCAGTGGACAAAGCTCATCGCAACCAGTGCCAGGCGTGTCGGCTGAAGAAGTGCCTGCAGGCGGGCATGAATAAGGATGGTAAGTGTGTTTAACATGCAAAAAAGCTTCAGATAATAACATTCACTATCAAAATCCAAACTACAGATATATTTCATGATTAGTTCCTTCTTTTCCTTCCACGTCCTGCACTTTTCCTCTCTGCAGCAGTACAGAACGAGCGGCAGCCCCGCAGCACAGCTCAGGTCCGCCTGGACTCCATCGACGTGGACCCTGAGAAGGAGCACCTGGCCACCACGCGGGAGCCCACCTCCTCTTCTTCATCCTCTTCTTCCTCCTCGTCTTCCTCGTCTGTCATCACGTGGCCCCACATCACCTCCTCCATGTCCATCACCTCCTCTGTGGCCCCCCAGCGCTGCATCAGTCCCCAGAACAACCACCGCTTCATGGCCAGCCTCATGACGGCTGAGACCTGCGCAAAGCTGGAGCCCGAGGACGGTGAGGACGGTTTCATTGGTTTTCATCGGATTAGACAGAAGGGATGCTTTAATTTATGGTGCAATTTCACCACATGTTCGTCAACCCAGTTTTGGCATCCATACCTGGGAAGTCATAGGAGAACTGCATTTCAAGAGCATGTTGTTGATGCAGGAAGGGATCATTCAGAAAAGAGAGGCAGGTTTTTTTGGATGGCGAGGCAGGAGTTGGTCAAAAACCATTTCATGTCTTTAATTTAATTTAACATGATCTACAGCTATAGCAGGTCAATAGCATGAAGCATAAGGTTTGAATTTTTAACATGCCTGCAGTAAGAATATGTACAATTTAATACCTTTAAGATGTTTAAAGGATACTAATTTCTTATTAATCACTATAATATTGCATGTTTTAAATGTAGCCTTTTTATTGTATTTTATTATTGAGTCTCTGATAAACCAATCAATACAATCTAGCATACAATCGATGATAAAACACAATAAATACAACCAAAATATGAGTAATCTTGACATTAACATGCTTCTGTTTTAATTTTGAATGTGATTTCAGCATGTAGGAAGCCAGTGTTAGCATGCTAACAAGCTAACATGACAAACTTAAAATGTAAACTAGTTTGAGTTGTGCTGAGCCTGACCTTGTCCCTTCTGCTTTCAGTTGACGAGAACATCGACGTGACGAGCAACGAGCCGGAGCGAGCGTCCTCTGAGTACCACATGGCTCTGTACCCTTCCAGCTCAGAAAACGTGTACGAGACCTCGGCGAGGCTGCTCTTCATGTCGGTGAAGTGGGCCAAGAACCTGCCGGTGTTTTCTAACCTGCCATTCAGAGACCAGGTGAGTCTCACATATAATAAACTGTATGTTTTTAAATGGTGTCTTTTTCACTGCCAGGTTTTATTTTTATGTTAAAACATGATACAGTACTAGAAACATTGTATTACGTTATACAAAGCTGTAGGAAAGGAAATACATTTGTAAGTAGGGTCAATTTTGGCAGTTGATTTAATTTGAGTTTTTTAATGAATGTAGTTTTAGTCAAATCGTAGTCATTGGATTTAACCACTCGTCTGTCTTTTACATTAACATTTATTGTTATTTGATAAATGTAATGCATTTTGTCATTCATCTTGTTTTCAAAGGTTACTTTTTATTTAGTTTTTGGCTTGTTTTTATCATGATTTTTTAAATTTGTTATTTATAGTTTTGATTTATTTTAACTTTGTAGATCAAAAAGTATGAATAAGTAGGAGATACTAAATCCTACAAACATACAAAAACATAATAATAAATTACAAATTCATTATTTTGAAATACTATTATTTTGAAAATAAGTCATAACTGTGCAATATTATTTTATGCTTTTGTGCTACTGCTTGATAATGATCTATTTTATAAATTGAACTGTATATGTTCATTGTCAACATGTTACCTTTTGGCAGTAATGTTCCAAATAACCTCGTAACTACTAGTGAAGCCAAAAACAAAGCTTCCTTTCCACCACTCTTCTTCATGTCACACCAGGTGATCCTGCTGGAGGAGGCGTGGAGCGAGCTCTTCCTGCTCTGTGCCATCCAGTGGTCTCTGCCTTTG
>NC_041357.1:8621201-8681201 GCF_900634415.1 Cottoperca gobio
GTGTCACACATCATAATTGTGATTACATGAAGCCAACCAAGAACAAAGAGATTTAAATTCATTTGGTTTGTAAAACGTCATAAAATAGGGAGGAATGGCATTACCCAGAGCCCAAAGCGACACCTTGACCTTGTTTTACATAATTCATTAAATAAACTCAAATTATTCAAATGAAAAACCAGAAAATCTTCACATTTGAGAAGCTGATGCCATGAAATGATTTGGTATAGTATAGTAAGTAATATAAAGTGGCATTAAAAGTACAAGCACCTCAAATTTGCGCCTACGTACAGTTCTTGAGTAAATGTACTTAGTTGCATTCCACCAGAGTAAATGGTTCTTAAATCATCTCTTAAATTAATTATAACATTGAAGTTGAATCACAAATTTAAGATAAACGTCCACATCAAAGAAACAATATAATTTAAAGGAGCACCAGAGGTCACTTTAGGTCAGTTTCTTCGTCCACTTCTTCTCTTACTCACTGTAATGTTGAGCCCTCTCTCTCTCTCTCTCTCTCTCTCTCTCTCTCTCTCTCTCTCTCTCTCTCTCTCTCTCTCTCTCTCTCGTACTCCCCTCTGTGCAGTTGTTAATCTGCTGTGCTGAACTGGAATGTGTCTGAGTGTTTGGGCCAAATTGTCCCGACACGTTACAGCACCAGCAGATCACTGAGCGAGGTTACCCAACTGAAGGAGGAGGATCCAGATTCCTCTGGATCTTTAATCATCCCGCTTCTGCCTGTTTGACTCCACTAAACAGCTGCGATGAATCAAAGCAAGGTCGATTTTGAGCCTTTTGAATATTCATACTATGATTATTCAGACTGGTACTCAAACAACGCAGAGCCAACCAAACCTCCCAAAGAGTGAGTAGAAAACCTGAAGAACTGAAGGAGTCAAAGGGTTGTGTTTGTAGTTGTGTAGGTCTGTAGTATTGGTTTTATGTATGTGCAATGATGTATAATTTATCATTTATGTATAATGATGACTTCAAGCGGAAAGGTTGTTGAAACCAGAATGAACTAATTAATAAAGAACTAATCAAATCAAATAGATAAATTAGCGATCATGTTTATCAGTCATGCAAATCATAAAACTATGGAAAAGTATTTGCAGTAGCCAACATTTGTATATTTTCATTTTGTTCTAGCTTTCGCCAATAATTCAGGTTTTCTTTCATTTCAATGTGTGTTGCCTTTTTGCCACAGAGTTATTTTACCATGTGACCCCACTGCGGACGACACGCTCTTCCACATATGCATGCTGTCGATATCTGTAAGTATACTGAGCCGTCAGAAAAAAGTATTTGTATGTACAACTTGATGTTTATCTAGATTACATTAAAAGTCAGACTTTATAATACAAGTTTAAAGTATGAAAATAAAAAATAGATTTCTAAATGAGGTAGTTTATAAAGAGACAAAACAGACAGGAAGTAGTGTTGGGAAGAGCAGTACATTGTCCCTCATACCAGGAAAAAACAATAGAATTTCATCAGTGTAGTAAATACACATACACACAACAGTGAAAAGTGATGAGAAAAATACCAGTTTGCCCAATATGAAATTAACAGTTAATCAGAATGTTTTATTAGTAACACATTAGCCTCAGATAGCTATCATAGTGGCTATCTTGGTTAAGGCCCTGTCACACATATCCGTATAGCGGAAACGTATACGAAAAATAGTCCAAATACGTCCCACTTGTCATCGGATCGGATCGGAAAAGTTAACGTATACAGATACGCATGTCTAACCTATTGATAGCTCATCACTTACTTATACAAAACGTATCAGACGAATGCCCAACGAATGCATAACGTGTAAAAAAATATGGCGTATACAAAATATCGCCAATACGCTGGTGTACGTTGATATAAGGTAAGGTATAAGAAGTATTCGTTAAGAGCTCACTGTGTTACGCTGGGGTGTGTTGTTGAACGCTGAGTCTGTGAAAATGTTTTGAGCATCTTCCGGACGTTCCCAACGTGTGCTTCATAAGTTATGCAGCCGTTACAAATAAATTACATTAGACATATGTGAATACTGAATACGTACGTGAATACAGTATGTGAATACGTTAGAGCAGGGGTCTTCAACGTTTTTCAGGCCAAAGACACCCAAACTGGTGTAGCATGGAGCAGGGACCCCCTGCTTCAAACAAAGCAGAGTTCTGTGCGACGGGAGGTGGGGAGGATGTGAATGTGCAAAAAAGAAAAAATATATATAAAAAGAAAAAAGAAATATAATTTTTTTTTGCTTTATCTACAAACAATTTTGCGACCCTGCTGAAGACCTATGCGTTAGAGGTATGTTACATACAGGCTACGTCGGCTGACAGTGAACCCTACAGCCAATTTATTGATAACGAGTGGATAACCTATTCATAACCTATACCTAAACTTATGCCTGACGGAGGAGTAACTTATTAAACGTGTTTCTACAGTACAGCTAGTGTTCAGCTAGCGCTTTGGGAGCTTATTGGGGTTTGAATATAGTATATAGCAGGGGTTGGGAACCTATGGCTCACCAGCCATATATGGCTCTTTCGATGACGGAATATGGCTCGCAGTTCAATTTTAATTTCTGAGCTGCAAAATCGGCAAATGCGCTCAGTTTATCAGCAGAATGCTGTCGGGAACACAGCGGTGGAGATGGTTTGTCAGTGTTTGGAAACACGTAGTGACCAAAGTTTCCTTGCTGCATCCGTGTCTCCCACAGGCAGCTTGGCATCATAATATGTCCATGATCACACGGCCCTAAAGCTGGTGGTTGGAGCTTGGAGCTTGGCTATGTCGCACAAAAAGGCCAGCTCACATCGTCACTTTTCGTCCCGGAGATCTGTTGTGTCTTTCCCTATGCTTTCCAAAAACTGGTATATTTCCTCACGCAACTTGAAAAAATCTATTCAGCACTTTCCCTCGACTCAGCCATCGCACCGCCATGTTCAGAAAATACTTAAATTGGCTCTTATAAAGTTTCCTGTCTGTGTTACGGTGCTTATTACATGTTCCATCTCCAAAGCTTTACAACACAGCGCTTCCTGGGGTATGATGCAGTGATACACCGTCAGCTCACCTGCACAGGTCTCCCACTGCATCTTCTCCCGCATCCTGCACTAATCCGCTCTTTTCATCACATCGCAGGCGCTCCGTCTGTCGTCAGTCCCTTCAGTTTGTCCCGGAGCAGTTTCATTTCATTCACACATTTAGATACTTCCTCAAATATGTATTTTCCGTGGTTGTGCCATGCATTGATTTAATTACTAACACCGGCGGGCCAGTTATGACAAACATATGATATTTTCTCGCGGGCCGGATATAATTGCCTTGAGTTTGTCATCTGTGCAGTAAACACTGAAACGTGCACATAAATGAGATAAATAACGTAAGCGTTTAGTTTATTTAATAAAAGAGCACCTGTTCAATGAAACACTGGTAGCACTGTTAGTACTCGGGAGACGTGTTATACTTAAAAAATGCATGCATAAAGTTGCATTCAATTTTATTAAATATATGGCTCTCAAGGAAATACATTAAAAAATATTTGGCTTTTATGGCTCTCCCAGCCAAAAAGGTTCCCGACCCCTGGTATATAGGGTCCCTGTGAGTAGCTCATCCTCACTTATTCACAGCACGTCTTGATGAATACATCAACACAGCATCAGAGAGCATGGAGGATGCTGAGAGGCTGCGACAAGAGTACATTCTAGCCGTTCTCCAGCATCAGCATGACGTGAACCAAATGGCTTTTTCAGCTCCGTTGGCCAGACGCTCTGATACGTTTTAAATAAGTAAGTGATACGCTATCAATAGGTTTGACATACGTATAATAATTTGTTCTGTATTCGTTATGTATACGTCAGCTACAACACCGCTGTGGAAAAGTTGGACATATTCATGTTTCTGCCATACGGAACTGTGTGACAGGGCCGTATGTCTGCCGTGTTCCGCGTATCGTCTGCGTCCTTCAAACGATCACAACTTACCCATAATTTATATCAACCTATTGCCGATATTTCGTATGCGTCGGCATACGTTTCTGCCATACGGATATGTGTGACAGGGCCTTTAGTACTACATATTAAATGAACAAATAAACAAAAAAACTTAGATAACTCTAATAAAAGATTACATACAGTGGTCTAACAAGGGCATCCTTCTGAGTAAAGCACGAGGGAAATCTACACAAAGAGTGCAGATTTGCATCTTCTATGAATCAATGAGCGGCCTTTGCTTCAGGCAGACTTTCAGTTTAATGATGTTTGCCATCATTTTATCCTCATCCAAATTACAAGTGAGGGCCACTTTACCGAGGTCAGAAAAATCCCCATACTGTACATACAGAATGGACTTTAGCCGATTTTCCTGTTCAGTGAATAATTTGAAATATACTGTGACAGCTGGGTCGCTGCAGCTGATAAGAAATAACAAGATGTGGTAGTTTGAAGGATGTTCTCTGCACAATGAGGTTCTTTATGTATGTTCTCATGTCTGATTAGTCGCTTTATCAAAACTTCCAATTGCATCTGTATCTTGCTTTGTTATTTCATGAGATACTGTAACAGGCAAACTAGCATTAATAAAAGATAAACACATTTTGTGCAATAAGGACTTACAGGTTAGTTAAAGCAGATATCAGCCCATCAGCTGGTGACTTGCAAGACAAAAATTAGCAGTAGCATTAAAGACAAATGTTTTAAGATCACAAAAAGAGGCTATCAGGTATGTAAGTTATGTGCAAGTCTTGCTTTCAGATTCATGTTTAAATAGAGATAAACTAATTTATTCTGCCTAACACACAAAAAGCGCAACACAACATTTTCCAGTCAAGTTTCCATTCTATTTTATTCTAATACAAATGACAAATAACAGAATATATGACTACATCTTTAACAATTAGAATCTAATTTGCATAAAACTAATGTAATGACAATGTCATTGGACAAAATAAAACATTTAACTCAACGTTCACTTACTAACTTTTGATCCCAGAGCTTTAAACTACATGCCATTATTGTTGCGAGCTGCTGAGACCGAAATGGGAGAAAACAGTGATAAGACTTAGTTGATGTTCCAATCTATTTTATTCCAATATGTATGGTGCAACAATTATATATAACATGTGACGTTATAACCCGAATGTGGAATTGCTGTGTGGTTTGAGATGTAACAGCAGAAAGTCCTGATGAATTGTATCTTTCCCTGCAGCTGGTGATCATGTTAATCCTGGCAGCTCTCACCAGGAAAAACAAATTCTGCCAAGGATTTACAAGAGGATCCTCCAGTATCTTCAGGTGAATTCTAGACATAAATTGGACTTTAGACTGTAGTTTCTTGTCTCCTATTATCTAAATGTTCCTATTCATGACCTCACAGTCCAGCCAACTTCCTGGACCAGACTCAGAAAAAAGGCCTGGTCATGGCTGTTTTTGGGCTGTTGTTTAGTAAGCTGTCAATGCTGGTGATCGCCCCGGACCCTCTGCCTTTCTTCAAAGACACTCCAGCGGACATTAAAGGTGGATATTTGTATTAACTTGTAATGAAGAATGGAGTTGCTGGTTTAGAAATGTGGCGGGACTTTAGCTCCCTCTTTTTGTTTAGTCAATAATGAGGTTACACATCCGGGAATGATACATCCTTTTCTTGTATTCCTTGTTTTTCAGAGTATATGAAGGTAATCGCCATCTTCTACTATCCTGTCCTGTATTATCCTCTGTTGGTCTGTTGTACTCTGCAGCACAAAGCAGGTTATGTGTTCGGGACGCTCCTCTCCTTCAGTCACTTCGGGGTCCTTGTGTGGCAGAAGTTCGACTGTCCAAAGACTCCAGAGGTGAGACACCAACACACACATAGTAGTTTATAGATTTATATTGCAATGTTGAAAATATAATTATATAACTGGACAGGAAGTTAGTTTAATCCAGTAAATTTACTTCATCACATTAATCTGAAAATTGTATTAAAAGAATCAATATTGCTCCATCTGGTGGTAGTTTTTCAAGATGCAGAAATTTCTTTTTTTGGGCCACTTGGGGGCAGCAGACTAAGCTTTAAACATAACTTATTGTTGTCATGGCGAACGTGTTAGCAAACAGCTGCCTGTTTACACATCCAGGAGACACAGAGCAACACACTGGGAGCCGTCTTTCGATCCACCTGACAAATGTAGGTCAAATATTTTTAGCTCTATTTTTTGCTCTCCAGCAACTCCTGAGAAAAATATTTGCTAGCTCAGTGTGTTCGCCTGTTGTTTGGCCTGGGAAGGCAGTAAATGGTGACTTTATTAGATGGTTTTTCAGTGTTGGAAACAACACTGATGACAGCTCGGAGACTGAATCCAAACAGTAGTTTAGTTGAGGTAGTAAGTAGTAAGTTGAGGACCATAACACCAAAACAAAGAGCTACAAGAGGCTAAAACACTCGTAAGAGTCTCGTGAAAAGTCTTTATGGTGTCATCTCTATGAGCAACTATGTTCCCACTTCACATAGTAATTTAAATTATGTTAATAGAAAATATTGATATGCCTACTGCAGCCTTAATCTTTGGTGTAAAAAAATTCTAACTTAACAGCAGATGATCCGGACTTAACCTCTTGAAAACACCCTACAAACAATATTCCATTCACCTCAATTGAGACAGATAACACCACATATCTCAAAACATAGTCAAACAAAACAGCAACTGTTTTTCTTCAGATTTTAGTTGAATTGATCCTTTTAAAAAACAATGTTTTCCATTTTCCTCTTCTCAGATCTACAAGTACTACGCTTTGCTTGCAAGCCTGCCTCAGTTGGCCTGCCTTGCGTATCTCTGTGTCCAGTTTCCTTTGCTGTTTGTCAAAGGACCAAAGACTGACGAGGTGAGCAAAGTTTAGCCAATGCAAAAGCACCATTTGTCCTTTAGTAAAACAATTGTTCTGCCTGATATGTGTGAATACCAACATGTAAACTAATCTCAGGCTGTCTCTGGTGCAACTGAAGAAAGAAACATGAATTTCAACTATGTAAAATATAACCATGATTACTGTAAGCAGCTTGTGCAGAACAGAGTGGGTTTAACTCAGCGTCCTTGAGCAGATTATGACGAGGGTGGTGATATTTTCTCCCTTTGAAACGTATTATTACAACAGAGTTTTTGTTTTAACAGCAGGTTTAATCTCTCTGCAGTTTTGGCTAATGATTTTGAATAATCCCTGTGCAGAGAATAACAGGAAAACCAGCAGCTTTCAGTCACTAATCTTTCATTTAACTTTGAGTATTTTCATGTAGTCTTGTTAAAAACTAATTGGTATCGCTCATCCATTAAGAATTATTTTCTTTTCATGTCATTATGTTTTCAACCAAACATTAATTGAAGCTTACAGAAATGTGAAGTGTCAAGACCCCAAATCACACAGAACAAGAGAATAATGTTACTGTCACTTTGAAATAATGATGGACCTTAAGACACTGACAATCGAGAAAATGAAACCTGTGACTAATATCATCCTCTCCTATAGTGACGCATCAAAGTGATAATTGGATGTCTACATGTTTTGTCCACAGGACCTTGACAGCTGCTACTACAGCAACTATGTGAAGTCACTTCTCAAGACAAAATCCTCAACTGCCAGGTGAATGGAGAAAAAGCAATAATATGTGTTTTCCCCTTCACACTTTATTGTAAACACCTGCTACACAGAACATAACAATCAAAACCAGACATTCATCACATCATTAATATAGTGTATGAAAATACAATGTACAGTACCTTTATTACACATTGAGTTCTGTTAGGACATGACATTTCAATAAAGAATAAATAGGAAAGAACACAAAGGACGACTTGGATCAACCTTTTCTTTTCTCATAGATTTACGACTTTAATCTCGTAAATTTCTCCCCCAGCTCCGTATTAAAAACATTTTTTTTTACTTAGATTGGCCCCAATAGGCTGTCGTAAAAATGAGATACAGAAGTCATCTTGCCTAAAATTTAAAGGACGAGCATTGATACCGCATGTGGCTAACATCATTTGTTCTCTATGTTTATTTATATTGTAGCTCTTCATCTACAGACAAACCAACGCTTCCAGAGAGAATACTGGAGGTGCCTAAGAGTTATATTTATATACCAGAAAAAGGTGTGTGCACTCATACAAGAAGAGCTTTTATTCTTATAAGACATTTTGTATTTATGTCACACTCAGGGGAAAATTGACGGCAGCATCTTAACATTTTGTCCCTTAAAGCTTTGAATTGATGCGGTGAAAGTAAATCCTAAATGTCTGTGACTGAAATAAGGTTCAATGTGACAGAAGTGGTTGTGTTATTTTGTCTTTCAGTGTTTCGTTTTCCACTAAAACTGGCTGTATCAGCATGTGTTGCCCTTGTGGCGATATATCACGTAAGTCTTCTGCAGACCATCGTCTTGACCTTTCATCTATAACCTCAGACAGAATGTAGTTAGTGCTGTTTGCTTTTGTGGAGCATAAATTAAAGTGTTCCTCTTTCAGGTTACGTTGTTGTTAGTCGTCCTGGTGGTGCCGACTCTCCATATTGTCCGTGCTGGTATCGATGAAAACATTGCCTTTCTGTTACTGGGGTTTGGGATCGTCCTGTCAGACGACAGGATGGAGGTCGTAAAAATTGTAACCTTCTATACTTGGTTGCTGGAAGGTATGTGTGGCTACTCTTTTTTGTGGCTTTTCAGGGAGTGTCGTGTTATAAAATAAGCGACTAATTTTGTTGTTTTTTTCCAACATGTTATTTGTCAGTGTGCTACCTCTGTGCAATGACCCTGTCTTGTTTGGTCAGTCTCATCATGCTCATGAGGTCCATGATACTTCACAGGTACGTGCAGTAAAACTCTGGGGTTTATCTACTATCATTAGCTATCTACCGGGTCAGAGGCAGGACCTTAGTTCAAACAGTTTGAAGAATACATTTTTATTAAAGCAGATTCAGTTGATTTTCTAGCCACTTGGGGGCAGTGATACAAGCTGTGAACACACTATTGAAATATTGTATTATCAGCTTATAAATGGATATGGTGAAAGCAGTTTTGTGTTATATAGACCAGGCTGGTCTTTTTGCTCTGCTTTGGTCTCCAGCAAATATTGAGAAACATATCTCTCACATTATTATTATTATTATTATTATTATTGGATGTTCCCCCAAGAAATGTTCTCGTGAACTTTGTGAATCAATTTTGTTTCACTGTACTGTTTCATGGTTTGTTCTGATGAATCAGCAAGGAGTCATGTCCATCATCTCCTCAAGTTTTCAGCCGCATGATGTAACCCAGGTCGACCCCTCTGTTGATTTGTTACCCTTGAGATTAGATTCCCATGCCTTCCTGTCTTAACCTAATGCATCACTGTTTTAATTTGTTTCAGGTCAAACCTGAAAGGACTGTATAAGGGAGACGTTTACAGCATTTATAACAGTCAGAAGACCATCCGTCCATCTAAACCTGGTATTGTCTGTTGGATGGGCTTGACAGGATACCAGGCTGCGATCGTCAGCCTCGGTAAAGCTCAAATACACGGATTTATTACTTTATTACTTTATTACTCATTAATCTACACTCAATACCCCATAATGACAAAGTAATCTTGTGGCTTTGTTTTTGCTCTGATATACACTGTCAGCTGTGAAACCTTATTTAGACAGGTGTGTGTGTCTTTCCAAATCTTTCCAAATCATGTCCAATCAGTTGAATCTACCACAGCTGGACTCCAATCAAGGTGTAGAAACATTTCAAAGATGATCAAGAGAAATGGGAGGCACCTGAGCCAGGGTATTGAGTGTAGATATATACATTACATTGAAAGGCAGCAACATAACAAAATGTGGAAAAAGTGAAATGGTCTGAATATTTTCTGAATTTGCTGTATGAAGCAAAAACGTTTTACTATTGGTGAAGAATTGATACCCCTATATTGGACCGGCTCGTTGCAGAGACAGAACCTTAGGGCTCCCACTAATTCAGCGTAATGGTGAGTGTTTTATGCACTTTATAGTTGTACCTGCCAGACAAGTTAAAAGTTTATGCAAGTAACTAGACAGATAGAAGGAGACCTTCCCTTATTTAATAAAAAGCAGAGTCGGGCAAACTCATGTTTTTTGTAAAGTGTGTCATTCAGATGTTAGCATTGCACACGACGGAAAAAGCGATGTTCGCCACCATGAACAATCGTTCAAGCACAAGCACGCCCAAGAGGCACAAAACATACACTGTCAATGACTTCATGTGTGACAAGAACTGTTTCAGAGGCAGACCAAGTGACCAAAGCTGAGGGAAAGATGTCGATGCTCTGCGCCAAAAATAATGTAGCCTTCAGCTAGCCTTGAGGCAGGCAAAGTCTGCAACCTTTGTTTACAACAAGTCCCTTACAGATGCTAGGGACTCTCACACTGAATAAAATTTATATATGCAATTAAAATACATACATCTTATAAACATGTCTGTACAAGTAATACATACTTTAAATAAACATGTAATTCCTGAACCTGTCCCTTATGTGTTTACATTTACATTATATGGGTTGGGGCTGGCTGGTTCAGAGCTGTTAACCTCTTACCGTGTGCGGGCCCGGGTATGGGTACGGGTATGGGCGGAGTCCGCCAGAAAGTTTCCCTTATTTTGAAATTCCAATGTTGACAGGTATGCCTTAACTTATCATTCTGATCAGTTTTTTTTAAATGTACATCTTCAGGAACAAGCAGGGATGATAAGTGGGCAGTAGGCAGAGCCAGGCTTTGGTCTTTTTTCAGGATACTTATCCTATAATTATACTCGAAAGCAATAGTGAAGTTAGAGAATCGATTACTCAGATTATCACATAACGAATCAGTTTTAAAAATAACTGCTTAAATGCTTTCGAGAAAAATAAAACAGATAAAACCTTTTGGAAATGTATTTTAAAAATGTCCTATTTCTGTGTTGTGTTGGCAGGTATGGTGATTCAGACTGTCGTGTTTTTCATCTGCTTCTTGTTCCTGGTGTTTTTGATCATTATCCCCGTTTTTTACGGTCGTAATATCATGGTCTTCGAAATTGCGGGAAAGTCATGGTGAGTCAGCGACATTTCATTTAGCTTCTTTGAAATGTTATGATAAATGATCAAAACAGAGATTTCATCTAACATTTCTTTTTCCTTCTTTGTGATGTCTCAGGCCGGGCTGGGTCACAGTGATTCTGGTTACAGTGCTTCAACATGTGACTGCTAAATTCGCTTTCATAAAAACAGAGGCTGGTACGAGAGACTTGAACAACAGGTATGTGAGGCTCATGAATGTAGTATATACAGAGTGTTGATGAGGCAACTTAAGGATAGCTTCGGTATTTTTCAACCCGGACCCTATTTTCCCATGTTTTTGTTTCTAAGTGACTAATGGATGCATTTATTGAAATTGTTCCAGTATTAAGCGAGAGCGCTGCAATGTAAACCTCTGGGTGTATTGCGCACTGTCAATGTTTGTCCCGTAAAAGATAGATGTACTTTATTGATCCCAAATTGGGAAGTCATTGCACAGAAGTAAGTAAGAAGTATGTATATGTATATGTGTATATGTATATGTATATATATATATATATATATATATATATATATATATATATATATATATATATATATATATATATATATATATATATATATACATACATACATACACATACTACAGAAACTAAGAAGCTGGCAGCCGCAAAACGGGCTGCGATGTATTTATCTGGGCTATTGCGCACCCTCAATGTAACGTCCACTTAAAGTGCTTGTTTTTGCCACTGACACCTCAGATTGTTAATGTAAGTGCCTGACAACATTATGAAGTGGAGCCAACAGAGAAATAAAACGTTTTTCTTTACCTTTCACATTATCCGGTCTGTTTGTTATTGTGTCTAACCAAGTCTTGGTCAAGGAGAAGTTTCAGTGGTGGTGTTCCGCTTCACCTGTATAAAGAAAGTGAAGGCAACCATCTTAATATTTTCTGAAATATTTTGTGGTGACTTCCAGAGAGAGTCTGTTCCTCCTGACTTATCTGCTGTTCCTGATCAACACTGTGGTGGGACTGATAGCCGCAATATGGAGAATGGTGATAACAGCTTTGTACAACATTATCCATCTTGGTCGTATTGACATCAGTCTGCTGCACCGCACCGCAGAGTCCTATGACCCAGGTATTAACCTTTATCGTTTTTAACAGTTTTTGTGGACAACAATGAATTCCTATGGCATTGAGGAATAAGATATATCCAGCCTAGGGCACAGAGACGATACGTATTAGTAACTTATTTACTAATTTCGTACTTTTCAGATTTGTTGGTAAGAATAGCAAGCTAAAAGTAACAGCAACAATATTTTAAAATATGAAATCAAAGTTAGATTGTTAAAGAAAATGTGTAGGCAGAGACTTATAGATATGTGTTGTCCATGGTCTCAGTCTGAAAGTCCCAAGCCATGCTCTGTGATCTTTGATGCTTTCCAGCCTACCGATACTACGCCCACTTCCTGAAGGTTGAGGTCAGCCAGTCACACCCGGTGATGAAAGCTTTCTGTGGGCTGCTGCTGGACATGATGGTCGAGGGCGGCAGAGCTGGACAGAAAATAAGAGACGCAGAGGAAGGTAGATACCTCGAACTACACGCACACAAAATACATATTCTCACATACAGTACATGTACATGAAACAAGCTTTGCATTCGACCTGTGCTTCATAGATTTAATTTAAAATGTATTCCAGTACTGAATATTAAATAGACCAAAAGTCTATAGCCACTGTAACGCACTCCTGAGGATGTTCATTGTAAAAGAAAACCAAATTGTTAAATAGACTTAATTATTGGAAAATTCTAATTTGGACCTGATGATGGCGTACCAACATTTTTGCTTGTCATAAATGTTGAAAACTTTCAATGGATAACTGATGTTGACCTGTTGGTGGTGCTGGATGAAGACTCAGAGGAGCACCATAATCTTAGGATTCATCCTCTGTGCAGCATGAATGTTGCAAACTCTGTTAGCATGATCCTCTCTTAACCTCTGTACTTTGTCCATTTTAAAACATCTCAGACTCAGCTTGTCAGGCTCCCGTCTTGGCACATTTTCATTAGCTTCAGCTGCAGTTAGACTCAGCTGTGCTCTCAGCTGAATACTGACATTAACATGTTGATTCATTAATACAACTCAATCCATAAGTATTCTTCATTACAGCATGATAAACACTAAAGCTGCTTTCAAATAATCAGTGGTAAAACTGCTCTGCGCTGGCTGTGCCGTTGTTGACCTATGGAGAGAGCGGTGCCGCAGGACTAGGCGGGCGTGGAGCACCACTTAGAATTGCCACCCAGCACTGCGCTCAAAGTTTAAATTATTTCAGCTTTGACTTCAAAGCACAATCAATGACGTAACAGCTGTATGAAGCGGCACAGGCAAGCAGGGGAACTACTAACCAGCTTCCTTCACCGCAAGGCTCTGCGTCCTACCTCGCGGTGAGTGCAGAGAACATTTCCTCTCATCTGAAGGCAACATATTACGACGTATTTCTATTCTAATTTGTATTCTACAGAATCAGTTGATAGTTTTTCAATAAATTAAATATACCTTCCATAAGTCAGGAAGATGAGGCACGTCTCGAGCAACCTATTACCATAGAAGAAATACATCAAGCTATACACAACATGCGATGCTCAAAAGCTCTGGGCCCAGACGGGTATACAGCAGAAATCTACAAAACATTCATAGTACATGCATTCCCTTTTTACTTAAAGTGTTGACTGAATCCCTTCATACTGGTCACCTCCCCTCCCAACTTTCTATCATGCATGTATAGATCTGCTCAACCAAAGGCCTTATAATTACTTTATGCTTTGCCTATAGTTTCTGTTCACTAATGGGTTCAGATCTGATTATTTCTCGTTAAGTCGCTCCGCCGCTCCTTTTCACACGTGTTATCATGCTGCTTTCTATTTCTTTGCATGCATCAGATATTTACAATTGTATCATCAGGCGAGAGAAGGAACATAACGTGTTATTATATGCTGATGATTTAGTACTATACATTTTCAACCCTTCAACATCCATTCCCAACATAATGTCCTTTTTTAATCCTCCACAGGGTTCTTATGGGTTTTCCAGATTACTCTTTCAACTGTTTATAAAACATGAAAATCACTATGATTGAAGTTGCAAGATTTTCAAAACATACATACACCTGTAGAACGACATGCAGTACATTCATCCCTCAGTCTGGTGTCTCATTCTGCCCTGACAGCCTGCTCCTCCATGCTTTCAGGGATTCAGGAAAATACGCCGAACAAGGCTACCAGCCGTCGGAGGATTCACTCTCGCTGGCAACTGCTGTACACGCTGGTCAACAACCCATCCCTGCTGGGCTCCAGGAAGCACTTCCAGACACTGCAGACCTCGGAAGGCATCCTGAACGGGACCCCTAACCGCAGCTCCAAGAAAGGCAGCGAGAATGAAGCAGGCAAGCCTGAGGCCGAGCCAGTCCAGTCCACTAAAACCCCGACGAACCAAGATAAAACTGATCTCTAATCTATGTTGTGTGGTTGGCAGTACACTCCAAGCTAAATCTTATCAGCAAGTATGCCGCTAAATATAGTTATACTTGAACTTGTATAAAAAAACATGGCCTGCAATAAATTCTTTACATCTAATGCCAACTTTTTCTTTTACTCCTCGCTTTCTACAGTATCTGCGCACGGCAACTATGGTAAGGTTGAGGTTAAGGAAAGATCGGCGTAATGGCACATACACTATATCTAAATTATGGTTAGAGTTAGGCAACAAAAACATTTGGTCAAGATTAGGAAAAGATTTCAATGCTGGGCTTGGTGATCTGGCTTTCTTGTTTGCAAACCTGACATTTTGTTTTTGTGTGTCAACATGTACGGTGTGATCTTATTTGGAGTATACTGCCACTGTCATTGACTTGATGCTAGATTTGTACATGCTCCAGATGATGACACTAGAATGAGCTAAAGCATCAGTCAGGGCTTATCCAAAGAGTCTTTAATGAAGGTATTCAGGAAGATGGTGGCTAACTCAAAGCCAACAGTAGGTTTGTTGTTGCCATAGAATCCTTTTTCAGCTTTTTATGTGCTACAAACTGGTGCATGCTTTAGAGTTTTTCTCCACACATTTGACATTTGTCCTTCATTACAAGTTGCTTGAGTAAGCCCTGCAAGCCTGGATCACCCACAAGGTGTGTGGGCTAGATGCCTTTTGGCCCCTAAACTTCAAGGTCCCCAAAAACAAATGTTTCACATGTAAATACAAGCAATAGAAGCTAACAGCAGGGGCACCAATTCCAAAAACAAACATTGCCTCTTAACACAATGTCACTACTAATATGAGATCCCTGAAGCTCTGAAAATATGACAATATGACTATACTGTATGAACATTTAACATTGTGTTCTGCTTGTGTAGTATTATCAACGCCTTTTAGTAATTATATATCGACGTGCACAATGTTCAGTGCCAGTGGCAGGGAGTCAATGAGAGGTCACTGTACATGTTTGCTTAAATATATCCGTTACATTTCCTAAATGCTATTTTAATGCATATATAGGCCGACGAAAAGACTGTTTTTGTAACATTTAGCAAATGACTCTATGGGCTCAAATAGAAATAGAAATTATCATTAATTTCATCCAATCCAATAAAAAATATGGATTGATTGAACTATCTGCAAGGTTTATCTTTTGGTCCTCCATATATTTGTAGTTAATCTGTACTGGACATAGGACATGTTTCTTTTTTGTAATTGCAATTGAGAGTATTGATGGTATATATATATATATATATATATATATATATATATATATATATATATATATATATATATATATATATATATATATATATATATATATATATATATATATATATATATATATATATATATATATATATATATATATATATATATATAGTGATGAATTGTATTACCATTTGGGATGGGCCAAATGTTTGGGATGACATGGAAATAGCTCCTAACTAATTACTTATTTTGAATCTAAAGGTGTTGAAGGAAAAAGACAGACAGATAGATGAGCAATCATGACATTCTTTTTTCAAAACTTTATTGAGGCACATCATGAGGAGAGTTAACTAGGAAATATAAACACTTTGGTAAATCCTTCTACTTCCTTTATTGCAGGGGTATAAAACAAAAATAAAAACAAACCCAAAGTTACTCTTTAAGTCAAGAATATTTACCTAAGACACAGCATACTGCAACTCACAACAACAGGCAGCATGCAGGTCTTCTAACACAGTAGTCTGGGAAATACAACGAGATGGACACATGATCCAGGTACAACAAGGCAATAACTTCACATCGGCACTCAGAACTGCTTGTACTGTTACACACTGCAGTAGACTTGGTGGGTAATATTGAACTAACTCGACCACAGTTTAGCAGCGACACAGAGAGCTTATTTAAAACATCAAGTTTTATTCAACATGAAAACGTATCTTCATAGGAAAGGTTCACAGTACAACTGAAGAGCTCATAGCTCCGGGACACAATGTTTTTCTCTTTGAAACAACACAATAAACGTTTAAACTCCTATGAGAGGATTAAAGTTGGGGAAAGAAGTTTATTTTTGGCATTATTAGGCAAAAATGTTATAATAACCTTTTATCTTATTGTAATTCAAGTGGTACCCTAGGGTAGAACGTTTTCTAGAAAAAGGCCTTTGGATACGGTTAACAGCAGGCTAAACTGTTAGCAACATTTTCTCTCCAACTCTGCGACTCTTTACCGATATTGTCACACTCTCTTTTTGATAAGTCTACCTTTATGTCACTATCTGACGGGACATGAACGCACATCGGCATTTGTAGCAGCGAATAGGAACCCTCTCTCTCTGATGTGACCTGTGATTGGCTATCTATCGTCACAGCCTAGATTTTCTAATGCCTGAAAGCAGAGCGAAGAGGACTCGCAGAAGTGTAGTTTTCTCTCAGACCACTTGAGTTACAATATGCTGAGAGGCTATATGGACTCTTTGCCTCATGGCGCTAAAAAATGAACTGCCTCCCTCAGCTTTAAGTGTCTGTATTTTTAAGATATTGCACTCCTAATACGACATTATACATTTACTGCAAGTAGTTTTAAGCAGAATATTGGTATTTTTTAGTTAGCTAGCCCATTTACTAATGCCTATACATATTTCCTAATCAGTTTGCAATGCATGTGACATGTGCATTACATCTGATCTAAAGCGTCTTTTTAAGTTGTCAAACCTACATGCAGAGAGAACTCATTTGTTTAGTTTGTAATGATACAGTTTGTAAGATTGTTTTCTGGCACAAACTTCAGTTTCCTTGTCATGGTGTTTGCTTTGTTGAAAAAAACTAAAATCAAAAATAATTTGGGACCCATTTATTGTTAATGTCAGGGTTGACAATTTTTCGTCTCCAACAACATTTTAGCAATTCATGCCCGCTAATCAAACTGAATGTTGCTACAGTATTATTCAGCTGCACTATCAATATTTCACTGTTTTGCACAAATGAACAAATAAGCATTCGTGTTCACTGTGTTTCATTTTTACACGGCTTTGTTAAACACACTATTCTGATTAGTCAATTAGTCAACGACATTTTACATTTTACTATTTCTTTAAACTGTAAAAATAAAATAAAACAATTTTCAAATCAATAATTTGTATCAAGTTATTGACTTCTTTAGTAGCTAGCTGTGTAATAAGCAGGATAATGTGCAAACAGCTGGTCATTATTACTTAAAACTCTGCCAAGGTCATTTAAGTGAGATATTTCTTAACAGATTTAACTGAAATTTGGTAGATAGTCGGACCAAAGATTTCTTTTTACGGGATTTCTTAATCAAAAAATAAAAGGTATTTTATTCATTTATTATCTATTTTTGTTTCTTGTGAAGTACTGCACTTCCTTAAAAACATTAAACATACAGTATCTGGTTCATGCGTCCCATGATTGTCTATCACTATGTTTATTTTGATACAGATCTGGATCCAGATCCACTTCATGTAAGTGGTTTTTCAGAGGTGTACATGAATACATCACAGTAAAGGAGGAAAACAAGACATTTCCAGCTACAAAGAAATGTTAGTAACAAGTTTCACATGGCCAATCACTAAAATGATTGTCTGGAAAACATCCACTGACAACATTAGATAAGATAATCTTTATTAGATAGAGCCTTGCAGCTGGTAGCCTGTCTACTGAATGAATTATGCAGCTCTGCAACTAAAGCAAATACATTTTTATGGAACAAAGCAATATGTATGGGCTGTCTTTGCAAGGCTAAAGTGAAGCAAAACCTTTGGCACAAACTGAAAGAAAAATCCTGTTTTACGCACAGGCAAAATAATGATTACTGATTTGGATATGTGTAATTGCTTGTAATATTCACTGCTTCAGCTCCCAAAGGTAATTTATCACTATACTCAGACCCAACCTCACAGTTGTCTAAATTCCCCCTGCACTGAGACAAAGAAAGGGACTCTGTGATGATGCTTTCTTCTGTGTCCGCCTCTTTAGCTCCGTCTCCGCTCTCCGTCTCACCCTCCTCCTCATCGAGCTGGCTGCCGTTAATCTTCCTCCGGGACTCGGTGTGAGGTGCACGGAAATTGGCGCCGAGGTTCCTCTCCATGTGGTACTGGTCTTTGGCCTTCAGGATCAGCTTGTAGGTCTTGCTGCGGTATTTGTACACCAGGTGGAAGCACGTTGCTCCGAGGAGAGGCACCGTGGACACAGTCAGGAGGCAGATGCTGACGGAGATGATGATGAATAGGTTAGGTACCCTCCTCCTGGTGGTGAACAGCACCTGGACCTCACAGTCCTCCCCTCTGTAGGTCAGACACAGGGAGTAGTTGGTGCCGGGGCGCAAACCGCTGAACAGATACAAGTTGATGCCTTCTTTGATCCTCGACCACTGCACAGCTGAGTGTTTGTGGTCGGCAGCGATGCACAGATACAAGCCATTTGAATATACTTTTTCACCAACATCTGAAAGGTCATGACGCTCTTCGCTGTCAGTGTGGAAGCTCTCATCAGATGTGGCGGCGGTGTTGGCGTCCTGATTGGCGCTGTTGTCTCTGGGTATGAGAAGAGGATTGAGTCGCACTGTTGCCTCGGTTTCTGACACCCCTAATGCAATGACACCAAAGTCAAATGTGTACTGCTTGATGTGGTCCGGGCTCCCGTTAAAGACATGGCTAGAAATGTACCTCGTGTTAGCCGTCAAGCCACATTTACTTGCTCGAGATGGATATGCTGTTGCCTCCTCAGAAGAATTTATCTCTGCAGTGGGCGGGAAAGTAGGTACGACGTTCATGCTGTCTTTTCTCTTTAAATCAAAGAGACGCACAGAGTCCAAAAACGATGGTTTGCCTGTTGTTTGGTGTATAGATGGATTTGTTTTGGTGTAAGCAGGTGTTGTGGTCATTTCTTTTGTGCGTGTTGGTTTAGGTAAAGCCACCACCTTCACCAACACTGAATCCTCTGATCTTCTAAACTCGTTTGTGGCCGAACAGCTGTAGTTGCCACCATCTTCCTTCCTGAGGTGTGAAATGATAAGAGTGCCATTATTAAAGACTTTGACAGGATTATAGGACAGCAAGGAGTCCTCATTTGATTCTCCTGAGTCATCCTCAGTAAAAGACAAAGCCAGCTCTTGCCTCTGGCTTTTGCTGCGAATATTCCACATGACCAGAGGCTTTGGATTTCCTGTGAATTCACAAGTCAGGACCAACGTACTGCCCTCGTAGAAAGTCGTGTTGTGAATATTTGGCCCAGTTCGTATTGTCACATTGGTGCCTGTGCACTTTGACTCAAGCAATTTTCCGATCACTTTCCCTCTAAGTTTCTGTGGAGTTGCACAAGTGATCAAATTCTGCTCCGGGACTGAGATGGTGGTCATTGAAATCCAGTCTCTGAGCCAGTCGAGGGAGCAGGTGCATGCAAAAGGATTTTTATAAACCTGCAAGTGGGACAAAGACACCAAACCGTCAAACGTCCCATGAGTTATGGTTATGAATTTGTTATTGTTGAGTCGGAGGGACCTCAGATCTTTGAGGTTGGAAAAGGCGTCCATCGGCAGGTGGACCATCTCGTTGTGGTTCATCTTCAGCAGATGCAGGCCTGTGAGGTTCTGCAGATCCTCCCATGGGAAGTCTACAATTCTATTGTGGCTGATGTCAAAGTTACGCAGATGGACCAATGGCGTGAGGGTCCCTTGTTCGATGGAGACGATCTCATTGTGGGCCATCCACAGCGACGTCACCCGGGTGACATTGTCGAAGCTCCCCAGCGGTATCAAACTGATCTTGTTAGCGGAGAGACTCACAGTCGTCACATTAGGAGGCAAACCGTCTGGTACCTCAACTAAGTCTTTGTAGGAGCATTCAGCACAATGGCGGCCGTATTTATCTGAGCAGGTACAGAGCTCAGGGCATCCGAGTCCGGTGGTGAAGACTGTGGCGATGCACAAAGTGAAGAAGAGGAAGTCTGTGGCTGCCATTTTCTGCTCCTGTAAAACAGTGTCACAGTCCATCTATTAATCAGTGGAAGGAACTTAATTCATTTAGCATTTATTTTGCAAGTTGTATGTAAGCTTCTCAGTATTAAATTAAAATATATTCACATAAGACAATGGAGACTGACTTCAGGTAGTTTTCTTCATTGCTCCACCGTTTACATAATTGTAAATATTCCGAACGAAGACTTCTGACTCTCTGGGGATTATTTGGAGTAACAAGGAAATTATTTCTGGAAAGATTTGATATTTAATGATTCAATTCTGTGAGCACCGCAAGTGAAATTCCATTCACCTCAAATCTCAGTCACAAATATCCCAAAACCTGGATATATAAAAACAAATATATATCTGAATGGCTCGGGGTAAAGTAAATTTATTTCAAAAACATTTTGTCAGTTCAGCCTTTACTCTACAAGAGTGACCCGTTTACTGGAGGACAGAGGCGGAGCAGCTACTGTTGTCAATATAAAACAATGCAGAAGCCCGACGGTGGTACAAATCTGGAGCACCTCAGTAGCTCAACTTAATAGCTCTTTGCCTGTTTGGTGGCAACTGGAAGTTTCTGGATGTCTGCCCAGATCCATATTCTTCATATATGTTTGCATCTATCCACATAATATTGTCACCCTGATTTTCTACATTGAAATTTTGCTATTTTGGTCTGTCTGACCTGGAAAACAATATCCCTCGTGTGGTCAGTGTCTAAAGATAGAAACAGTACAGATTGTGAAGCCCTTTGAGGTGTTGGGCTATTTAAATAAAAGACATCTCATCTTTAAATGCTGATCCTCACACCTAGTCATTCTTCTGTTGATAATGACATTTAGATTATTTTATTCTTATTCTCTGCCTTGCAGTAGTGAAAAGAAAGCTATGTACACTGTGAGTTGACATGTCTTTCTGTCAGACTGAGGAATACACCCACCACATACCCTGTGGTGTCTGGGAAAACAGGAAGAAAAAAAAGCAATCTCACATCTCTTCCTAAAAGAGATTAAGAATTGGGCTGCGAAGCTTTGCAGATGCACTCATTGATAGACTGACATTAGTCCTTGTAATTAACAGAGGAAACAGTAACGCTGTGTTGTCATTGGCAGAAGCTCCTGGTTTCAAACTACGCAGCAGCCTCCGGTGCTCTGTCCTTGGTGCTGAAAGCCAGCCGCATGTCCGCTCTGTTTGTTTACAGTAGTCTGCTGCATGGCATACAAACCTCTGGGATTAACTCCTTTAAAATATCTCTTAAACAAAACATCATAACTGTCAATGTAATCTGACGCTGCAAGATCCAAAGTTCATCGCTGAAAAAGATCCTCGACGCCTGGTGAATAATTGATGCGGGGAGGAAAGAAGACGCTTCACCTCTGTGATAGGAGCCTAAAACTGGGGGACAAGCTTACCTGCGTTTATGTTTTGTTTATCTCTGCAGAGAAATCTGAATACGTCAGCCGGTACTTCCAGTCAGAGCAGCGCAGGATACATGCTGGTTTCAAGTTTGAAGATGAAGCGGAGTCCGTCTGTGTGCCAGTCTGCGTCTACATGGTGGAACCGTGTGTCTCCCCTGCGTGGTTTCTCCTGCCTGTGCATATGTCATACTGAGTTATCTCCCCTCTCCTCCCCTCCTCACAGCATCGACGCTTCCAAAATGTTTTAAAGGAGAAACGACCTATCTATTTTTTCAGGAGATGACGACTGATGATCGTTTTAGATAATTATAGGTCACTATTGATACCAATGCAAAGTCTTTAACAAATTAAAAAGTTGTATGAATAACATTTATAAGGATTACAAACACCAAAAATACTAACTATAATGACACTTAAAGGGTAACTCGATTTTAAACATCAATTATGTGAAAAAGGTTGTATAAAGCCATTATTGTCTCCAGAGGGAGCTGTGTGAAGTCTGATGAATGTCCTCAAGTGATGTCACTTAAGTCAGCGTAGGTTGGGGCTATAGTTTGAAGAAGAAAAACACCTGAGAGTGTGGAGTTAAGGACTTCTGTAGCCCGCTGCTCATCTCTGCTCCAGGCTAGGTTACTAGGATAGGACTGCATTATGGGTAATGTAGGCGCTAGGTTTTTACAAACTCTGGTTTTGCTGCATTGTTTTTTTTAACCTTTTCTTTGTGAGTCCGGCATGTTATAGGAGTGCAATACTTAATCTGTGTAAAAGGAAGACAAACCGTAAAATAAAGAAGCCACATTAAAAAGATTAAAACATTTTTTGGAGAAAACCTGAGGAGAGCAAAGGCCTACCCATAATATGCATACAGATCAAATGTATGTTGGTCTGACCGCACATGCATGTAAGTCTCTCTGTGTATGTCCCACTGGCTAGCTGATGCACTGCACTCATATGGCAGGTGGCGCTAATAACGCCGTCCCGACAGACGGTATTGTCCCGGAAGCATAACAACCAATCTCAGGTTCCCCCCCAGGTTAACACTATAAGCTCTCACAGCACTGTCCCCACTGTTTGGTTTGTAAATTTGAAATACAGCAAGCTTTTTGTCACAAAGTTGTTGTCTTTGTAACAAAAAGTCTGTGAAATGCTACACGAACAGCCTGCTACACACCCTTTACTCCATATATCTGTTGTTTTTCTATGCTGGAACACTATAAGCAAGTGGTTATTAAAAATATGGCATATATAAGAGATTTATCAAAGTGTGAGAGCTCTGCAGGGAAACCACACCAGAATAACAAATACAGGCGTGTGTGTGTGTGTGTGTGTGTGTGTGTGTGTGTGTGTGTGTGTGTGTGTGTGTGTGTGTGTGTGTGAATCCTCAGAAGAAATCTTGCTTAATTTATTTAAGATCTAATCTCATCTTCATCATCCTGCCTCAAATCTCTCTGCATCATTGCAACATGAAGAACTTAGTTTCTTCTGCTCCTCCATTCCTCCTTTTATCACTTAAAGACACAGATGTGGATGTCTCTACAGCTGCACAGGGAAATCATTAGTATTACTTTAACACTATGAGGAAACACACTATTAATCAAAGCAGAGTCTGTATCCATCACTGTGTTGGATATTCTGTTAACAAACGGTGTAACACACAACAACAGCTTAAAAACATTGAGAATTCCTTTTTTTTAAAGAACAATTTGATGTGTCTCATTTCATCAATTCAATTAAATGTGTCATATTAGAAGAGCATGCCTCCGACAAAACAATCAAAAGAGGAGATACTGCAAAAGCATTAAGTTTTTATTACAGCTCTGTTCACCACAGTTGCTTGCTTCCCTTTTTTATTACTGATAATATTTTTGCATTTTAATTTGCAGTCCAACAGCTCATTACGCTCTTAGAAAATAAAACTTCAGTGTAACAGATTATGATGAGCAAGGGAAGTAAGATTAAAATAGAGACTAAATAGATCAAAACATATAAAATATGCATACATTACAATGGAATAATATCGTACATTTTAATATAATATAAACATTTATGAAACGCCTTTGATGTTTATTAATGTGCAGCATGTTACCAGCACGTACAGCCATACTGTGTCCTCTAGGGCAGCGGTCCCCAACTTTTTTTGCGACACGGACCGATTTCATGTAAGAAAATATCTTCACGGACCGGCCTTCAAAATGTGTGTGGGGAGGGGGGGAATAAATATGACGGAATAAAAAGATACGGCCGGCATAAAAACAAATATAAAGTGCATAAAACACTCACCATTACGCTGAATTAGTGGGATTAGCAGTGTATAATTGTGGTAATAACGCTACTCGTGACCCAGAGAAACGGTTCTTTAGATTTCCTAAAATCATCAAAAACAACGATCCACAAAAGAGGGATGAGTTGCTGTCTACCTGAACGCCGTACGCTGGTTTAGCAACATAACTCAGTGAGGATTTAACAGAAGAAAAAGCACAATTCACCCGTGTGTGTGGCGTCCACTTTATATCTGGTAAGAGCTCATGCTACAGCTATGTTTATGTTTACATTAGCGAGGATAACATCGCCGCTCTTCTCACTCACAAACCACGGCTTGAGCGGTGTATCTCGAGATCTTTGAGAGTGATTTACACGGGCATGGACGAGCACCCTGTCATCTTGCACTGGTTTGGTAAGAAGACTACCAACCCAGCCAGAGACAAAGACATTATAAGCATCTAAGCTCTTGTATGCCTTCATTTGTGCGTTGGTTGCCCACGACGTTTGTAGCACAAGGTAGTTCACAATATCCGGATATTCAATTGGCGGTAATGAATCTAAATCCTCAATATAATCCGACGGCTTTAGCGTGTACGAGTTTTTATCTGAATCTTGCCTTTGCAGAGGACTCCAGAGAGTCACAATACTTTGAAGAAGTCAGAGTTGTTTTGTTGTAGTTGTTCGTTTAAGACGCCATTGTTGATTTGTATTCCAACCAACATGGCGTCGCACGCATACGTCACACAGTTTTGTCACGTGTTTGCACACAAAGAATAGTAAAAGGTTTCTTCTCTTAGCGACACGGTTAGTCACTAAGTATGACGCTCTCAGTGCACTCGCATGTGTTGATGTGGTGACCATCATTAATTCTTTATGTCCTTCTTGTTCTTGTTTTTTCTTTCAAAAAACTCCTAGGGCTTGTCTTTTAACGCCGGGTGCCGGCGAAGCAGTTCATGAAGGCTTCGTTGCCTCATTTGCGAGCCTGTATGTTATGCAGAGCGGCACATGAGAATCACCTGTAACGATAAACACGTATTTTAAGTAGGACTCCTGATAATTGTCTTTTAAATGTCTCCTCATTTGGTCTTTTCCCTTGTCCAAAAAAGCTCTTTAAAGACGTTTGTTTTCCACTCATTGTTGCTTGTGGACTTAATTTTTTTGAGTAAAGTATCACTTGACTGAGACGAACGTCTTGACATGTGTCAAGAGACATAGACGCACAGACAGATGTATCCGGTGATTTTTCAAAATAAAACCTCTTTCTAAATAAAATATTATTTTATTCAATCTTTCTGTGCGGCCCGGTACCAAATGACCCACGGACCGGTACGGCCTGGTTAGGGACCACTGCTCTAGGGGGCAGAAAACAACCAATGAGCAATGGAAAAGGTAACATTCGAAGTTATGAAGTGAATGAAGTAGTGCACATCTTAGAGATTCACTTGTAGTCAGTTTGCAGTCTTAAACAGTTTGAACCATCGTGATGAGGCTAGTTTAATGTGCACAAGGAGTGAAGTTTAATAATGAGGAGGAGCAAACTATTGTGGAGGTGTGACCTCTCATTTCCTGAGCAGAGACCTGAAATGAAAGAGGAGACATGTTTTCAATCAGCAGGCTGGATCAGAAGCATCATCAGACCGTCAATCCCTGTCACCTTCCTCTGAAATGTTTTATGATTACAGGTGTTTGATAAGGTATGCATTTTATTAACTATCTGTTTGCACTTAGACCTCTCCGGGAACCATCACCTTACCGCGGTGGAGAGGTTTGTGCGTCCCTATGAACCTGAGAGCTGTGTTGTCTGGAGCCTAGTGCTCCTGGTAAGATTTCCCAAGGCAAATTGGTCTCAGGCGAGCGGCCGGACTAAGAATGGTTCAAAACGACTTCATGATATAGATCAGGGGTGGGGAACCTTTTTCCTATCAAGGGCCATTTTATTTTTAGCAACATCCTTCGAGGGCCATACTAATTATTGAACTCATAACCTCTGCAAAATTAGTTTAAGACACAGCCCATTTATTTCACCTTGCAACTTTTTTATCCATGTATCTTTCTGTTTTATCAGAAATCCTTTATTAATCCCACAACGGGGAAATGTATCTTGTCACAGCAAAAGAACATATGAAGTAAAAAGGCAGTACGCAATAATTAAATATAATACAAATATAAGTATAGAAAATAAAGTGAGTATTGCACATGGCAGTGATAATTGCACAGCAGTGGTGGAACAGTCTGTTCTTGGTGTGGTGGTCTACCTCTCTATCTTTCATGTTTGTATGTTACGCTCTGGAGAGCTGCTTGTTGGGCCAAACTCCGCCGAAGAGCGTTAACTTTATCCAAACGCACTCGTCCGTTCAGCTCGTGCAGTTCGGCATGTTTCGTGGTGTAATGACGCTCAAGATTATTTTTCATTACCGCAAGCGCGTCCGCACAAACTAGACACACTGGCCTTTTACTTCCACAGAGAAACAATCGTTCGTCCATTTCTCCTGGAAAGTGACATTCCGTGTCTAGCTTTTTCTGTTTTACACTCACCACGCTGCGTTCACTGATGTCAATGACAGTCTCGTTTAATACGTTTTTTGACATGTCGTGACCACGTGATGACACGTTCCGCTCGTGTTGTGTTCAAGGACCCTGACCTTGGCCAGGAAAAACAGTCTGTCGCCCGATTTATACTATTGCCGTCTAGATTATTATTATTTTTTTCTAGTGGATTTTTTTGATTGCGTTTATGAATTACCTCGAGGGCCGGATCAAATAGTCTTGCGGGCCATACACGGCCCGGAGGCCAGAGGTTCCCCACCCCTGATATAGAGGGAAAGAGAAGGAGAGACCCTGACCTGAGGAAGCCCAGGGCTCCCGTCTGGAGCCAGGCCCAGAGGGAGGGCCCGACAGCGAGCGCCTGGTTGCCGGGTTTGCCACGGAGCCCGGTCGGGCACAGCCCGAAGAAGCTACGTGGTGCCTCCCATCCATCCATCCTGTGGGCCCACCACCCATGGGAAAAACCGCTGGGTTCGGGTGCGCTGTCACACGGGTGGCTTTGATGGTCAGGTACCTCGAGGGATCAGACCCGGGCAGCAGAGGCTGGCTCTGGGGACGTGGAACCGTCACCTCTCTGTGGGGGAAGGAGAAGAAACTAGTGTGGGAGGTGGAGCAGTTGGATTTGGTGGGGCTTACCTCTAAGCCCACCACTAAAGTCTTGGCTCTGAAGTTGTCCAAGGTGTGAGGCGTTGGGATGGTGTGGGGATACTCACGAGACTACGTGACTACGTTGGAGTTCACCCCGGTGGACAAGAGGGTCGCCTCCCTACGCCTTTGGGTTATGGGGGTGAAAACTCTGACTGCTGTTTGTGCCTATGCCCCAAACAGCAGTTCGGAGTATTCAGCCTTCTTGGAGACCCTGAATGGAGCGTACAGACCAGGGGTCACCAACCTTTTTGATACCGAGAGCTACTTCAAGGGTGCTGAATAATACGAAGGGCTACTTGTTTCATACAAACTTCCTGAATAACATAGTTGCACAGTTCACCTTTAATGATAATAGTATCATTAATAATCATAATAAATATTCATGTGTGAAGAGACTGTCTCCTCGCAATGATTTACCATGGTAGGAAACACAGATATATTTAAACATGCAACATTATTTATTTATGTTCTCAATATATTTCAACATTTGAAAGTCAGAGTTATCACATCTCTGATATTTTTGTAAATATCTTTTATTGACAGTTTTGTATGAATGAGCACATTTGTAGCATTTTGTTCAAAATCACACCGGTTATATTTTAGTACAAAGTATCACTTCTGTAAAAAAATTAAGGAAATCATTAACGGTCACATCTTCAGATCATATCCTGTTTGTTCAAACACTAACTTTGTAACATCGCAGAGAGTGGAGATCACATCGGAACCTTTCTTCTCGTCTTAGAAAAGTGTTTTCAATAACATCATTGCACCTTTCAAGACCTCTCCGTCCGAAAATACTTTCTTGTTCTTTATTAAAAATGTGCAGCTCTAAATGAAGCTTCCGTTGCTTTGTGTGACTTGTTCACCGGCCTGGTGAAAAGAGATGCTGCTGCCCAAAGCTTTAACTCACGGCTTATACTGCCCGCAGTGCTGCAGCTGTTAGTTAGTTAGTTAGTTAGTTAGCATGGTAGCTTCTGTGACACGTACCGAAGTGTCTCCACAATGTGCCGCTTTGCCGTCGTCCATGAGACATACACACTTTTCTTTCACTGTTTTAAAAAATAATTCTTTCTCCCAATCTTTGTGAAAATAGTTGTTTAGCATGTTTAGCGTAAAATACACACCTAGCGCCCCACGGTAGCTGCTCCCGCTAGCTTGTCTCAGCGAAGAGAGAAATGGAGATTTAGCTTACACCTTACAGGGTCAGAGTTCATAAACATTTTTGCTTTTTAAATTCTATATTCAATATTGTCATTTTAAAATAAATAATAATTCAAGTGTTATTGATTAAAAAAACAGCAAAGCAATTAAATACTCACGTAGTCTCTGCGGGTGACCAAGTTCCCGCGTGCACCGTGTTGGCTACCCCTGGTCCAGACGGTGTCTCCACGTCCAGCTGAGAGGAGACACCGGAGAAGACCCAGGATTCGGTGGAGAGATTATATCTCCTCACTGGCCTGGGAACGCCTCGGGATCCCCCAGTTGGAGCTGGAGGATGTGGCCCGGAGAAGGGAAGTTTGGGGTTCCTTACTGGAGCTGCTTCCCCCACGACCCGACCCCGGATAAGCGGTAGGCGATGGATGGATGGATGTTTGCACTTATTTGGATTTATTGTACAGCTGAAGAGCTGTTAAACAAAAAAATACAGTGAACATTGAGGGATAAAAAAAAAGCTTCCAATTAGTTTTTTAATATTGCATTCATGAAAAGTGACGACCAAAGTTTTTTTGCTACAGTACAACAACTTTATAGTTTTGTCACATAACAATGCAATGACCTATTTTAGGTTTTGCTCAGTTTTTGTGAGTATTTTTGGATAAGGATTGGATGTATTCTAGCATAAGGCCAGGTTGCAGTTTTGATCCAGGCTTTGTTATTGAAACACATTTAGTTTAACTGCATCACAGTGGCTGATAGGAGGGAGCAAAATCTCTACATAATACTCTGATCTCCCTTATCATTTTTAACGTGATTATTATTGAAATATTATCATGATTTTAACATCATGAAACGTTTTTTCTTCCTGGTCAATGTATTGTTCTATTTAAAAAAGAAAAATGTGTCCATTGCGTCTTCCAGCCAACACATAGTTCCATTAATTTTATTATCAAAATCAACTTGTAGAGTCTTTAATCATACTCACCTTAGTTCATGTATCTCAGGGAACATCAGGGTAGCAGGACAACTTCTTACTGTTACTGTAAGTTACTGTAAGTTATCATGTCATGGCTACTTTGTTATAGAAGGTTTTTATTTCCATGTCATGCCAAACATTTGACAGATCCCACATCCCACAAGACACAAAATCACATAAAAATATATAACATGCATCTTTCGTTAAAACGTGTACAAAAGAAAAAGAAAAAAAACATCCTTTACAACATCACATGTACTTCTTTCATATTCATGAAACAAATGTCAATTAAATTGTACACCATGGTAACGCAAAACTGCACTGCACCACCACATAACAATAATGCACCTTTTACAAGAATGAAAACTGACGTTAATTGTGATTGACTATATATTTTCAAGTCACTGCAAGTTCATTAACATACTGGAATGAATGGGAATCAATGGCTGTCCCAAAGGATAGAAAACACAGAGAATAGTAAACACCACAGTTTGCTTTAGAAAAGACTGGCAGTAATGCATAACAACAGGGAAAACGTGAAATATCTGTGGTATGGTCCTTTAAAGTAGTCCGTCTGCTGTAATGAATCTGATTCTCCAGCAGATGGCACCACAATCCTTGAAGAAACATGAACATTGTTTCAGTCCAGGAGCACCACTTTTAAATATCTTGTACAAGATGAACACTTCTCAGAGACATTTAAAGAGACACTTTAACATCACTAATGTGAAGTAAATAAACTCCTGATTGTATTGTGTCACATTTAATGATTATCACATGTACTCGTCCACCTCAATCAAAATGTATTATTGCACAACATGTATTTCTGCACAAATGTATAATGAGCACTATATTAGTTATGAATGAAGCACTGTAGGTTCTCTTCAAAGAGTTTCAGGTCCACCTCCATCTCGCCACAACAAGACTGCTCACCAAGGGGCATCACCGCGCCAACATGGACCAATGAGGGACGACGACACTCTTCTGTAGAGAATATAGCAAAATGTTTATGATGTTTTTGTACCACTTTCACTTGTACCAACAGACAGCTAACTGGCTCTTTATTGATTCGGACTGTGGACTTGGTGTGTGAAAGTGTCCTCGGCTGAGGGTATTTTTTGACATTGCTGTCATCATCACTTTAAATAAATAAGTATCTTGATCAACTAGAAGTTTACTGGATTCAATTGAAAGACTATCTCAGCGCCCTTTGGGCTTCAAAACCCAACACTAACAATAACCTCTTTGTGAAGCACCCCCACTTGTTTCCATTGTGTTGTATTCTTATCATCCAAATTGATGTCAGACACACAGTAGTAGAAGATAAATCAATATACTTTATCATAAAAAGGTTTTTGAATACTTTTACAGGTTTCTGACGCCAGCAGCTAGTGGTCATTAGTGGTACTACATCCTAAAGCACTTTGCATTGACTTCAGCTTTGATGAAGGTGGTTACCACATGTGAAAACTGAAGTGATCGAGGCAGACTGAGAGTCCTACTGAGAGTCCTACTGAGATCTCAAGCCGTGTGTGGAGTAACTCAGATGGGGGGACGGGTGGTTGTCTTATTTCACAGTTAGTGGATTGGCAGGCACTCAAGACACAAAAATCTATCAGCACAAGCACTGAAAAAGTGAGTTTTTCATAGTGTGTTACCTCATTGACCCACCAGGGGTCAGTCTCTGCAAACCCATGTGGTGTAGACGAACCTTATTCCAACGCACAGAATATGTCCCAAATCTCAAAGCTGCTAAAACCAAATATGTCAGGTCACCCAAACAGCGGCTTATTTATATATCCAGCAGATATGGAGCAACGTTAACATTCACTTGGAGTTGTGTTTGTGTCCACCTGATGAATGTAGGTCCAATATTCTCTCTCCTTTCTCCAGAAAACATCTGACTCTTCAGCTGCTAAATGCTCCACTATGTTCATCAGTTAGTTGTTAACTTTGTCTGCTGTTTGGTGCTGGGCAGTGGAGCGTACAGTTTATCAGAGCCTTGTCACTGAAAACAGTTGCCTGCTGTTGCTGTAAACAAGGTTGATGAGAGCAGTGAGACTGAACCAAAACAGTACATTTGTGTGCCGTAAAAACTAAACAATGACATAAAAGACATTAGAATTATGAGAGGATCTGCTAATTGATAATTGATAATTCGTATGACATCTTGATTTCCGCCTTTCTACATTTCTTATTGGCACTGACATTTGGCATTGGATGTAAATTATGAGCTGCGGAATCGTCCAATGATTCTCAGGGATACTGGGCTGCGATTAATATACCGTTTTACTTTTGAGGTGTCCATAGTTTTAGCTTTGATAAAAGCTGGCGTCCATCTAGACATGATGGTACATGGGTTCAATAACTCTTATAGTCTACAACTATGCTAGCAGCTCTGTGGCTGTACATGAAGCTAAATGCTTACGTTGGTATGCTAACATGCATTTGACTCTCTATGACGACGCTAACCTGCTGATGTTAAGCAGGTGTAATGTTTGCCTGTAATGAATATAGTTAACCCTGTTAGCATGTTAATATATGTGCTAATATATGCTATTAGCAATAAACACACAGTAAAGCTGATGCTCATGGGAAGTTGTTAGTGTTGCAGGTATAGTCATAGTATTATAGCAAAAGTCAAAGGACCATTACATTTTTTTCAATTCATCCTTAAGGGAACTTGAATTTGAGCAACAAATTTAATGAAAATCCATCCAATAGTTGTTGATCTATTCACTCAAAACCACAGAAGCCAACCTCATGGTGCCACTGGAAGAAGAAAAGTCAGTAAGGTTCATCCTATTGGGAGCATGAATGTTTGTTCAAAATGTATTGGCAATCCATCAAATACTTGTGGAGATATTTCAGTCTGGACTTAAGTGGTGGACAGGAGCCATTACCCTAGCATGGCTAAAAGCCACCTGCTCGTCACTGAAAGCCAAAGATTGATGATATAAAACAGTGTCTGAGAGTCTGAAGGAGCATTTCTCCCTTTAACACACTTAAACTTACACCAGACTCGGGTTCGCAGCTAGTCAGTGTGCACTGCTTTGCATCAGAATCCAGCCGAGGCAGAATTTAATCAAGTCATCTTCCATATTTCACACAGTTAGAAAATTTAAAAGAGATCACGTGTGTCAAAGCAAATTGTAGAGAGGCTGAGTCTCACCTCCTCCACCCTCAACCCCACCACCACCTCTCCCCCTGTGTGCTCCATCCATTTCCCCGGTAACTTACACCCCTCAGTAGCAATGTGATTTCGGCAGTAATGTGTTTCTATTGCTCTTCCTGTGATACCCTGCGGTATCGCTGCACCGCTGTATGGAGAGCTTGGAGGGCTTTGGAGAGCATCATTTACCTCCATAATCTTTCACAGTCATCGATGTGCCACCATGGGGTAATGCACTCATTCACACACAAAAGAGAGGTAGAATTAGTCTAAACAAAAGAAAAAGACTCCTTGCATATGGCTGAGTTGAGGGTGAATTAACATAGTGAAGACGCTGCATTATGCAAATGTATTATGGTTCCTCTCTGACAGTGCTGGTAAATTGGATGATGTTTTATGATGATGTAAGAGTGAGTTAAGGCACGACGGATCGGTGCGTTTAATACCTCTTTGATATGTGTCTTCCTCCTCGAGCGAGGCCCCCCCCCCCTCGACTCGTCCTGCTCCGAGATGCCGAATTTGTCAGCTTGCCTTCGTGATGCTTCCCACAAGCTGTTGTGATTTTTGGCATTCAGGCTCAGAGAGTCAATAAGACAATAAAACAGCGTTTTTATTTATTTAAAAAAAAAATGTATTTTATTTTTATTCTGCGGATGAACAGCGGACGAGGCTGACTGTAGGAGCCGAGAGTGTTAAACCTTACTAAGGGGATCAAAGGATTGGAAATGTGTATTGGCTGCTGAGTGGCTCACCCAGCAGTCATTTTATTTAGTCAGAAAAAAAGATGGTGAGGTTTGCAGTCATAAGGAGAATTAAGTCTAAAGGGATCATCAGGAAGGTCAGACAATTGGAAATAAACAATAATTAATCCTGTTTCAGCAGCTAAGGTTGATTGAAATAAGGGGAGTCTGAGTATTGTAGTAATACACACAAACACAGGACCGCGGCCTTGGCTTTGTTCTGAAGCTCTTAGTCGTTTGTCTAGTGTTACACAGGCTCCATTTACTCCTGATTGCCTGTGACTGGTGACCTCTGAACCCAATCCACACAGGTGCTGCAGGACCAACCATCAATACTGGCAGCAGGTTGTTTTTGCCTCTGGGCTGCTGGATAAATGATGCCCTTGGTGGACACGCACACAATTCAAAAGAGAAACACAAACAGACACACTGGTACAAAGACAAAAAGAAAACCCTGTACCTGTGGTTGTGCATGTTCTAGTTTGTATACTGAAAATGACATTTACTTAACATCACAACTAAATATCTGACAAACCACGCTGCTGCGTTTGAGAAATTTGGATTTAGTTAAAAAAATTCCATCTAAAACAAAAGATTGTTACGAGGTAATGTGTCGCAGACTTTTCAAATCAATTCTCACTTAAACAGCCTTACCACAAAATAAATGCAGACTTTATGTGTAAGCAAGTTTCAGTAGTTTGCTAATTGATTCCTAATATGGGGGTATCAAAGGAGCCGCAAGATAAACCTGAGGGGTCAATACTCAGAAAATATTGTATTTTTTGTCTGAATTTTCTTTCATCTTTACTTGTTTCCTGTGAAAAACTGGATATTTTGGCTATGTCATTATTAAAAACAAGTTTAGATGATGCATCTTTTATAATGGGTCAAAAGGTTAATAAAAAAAGAGCATCCGCACACACTCAAATCTGTGCAAGAAGTATTTTTTTAATAAGCAAGCATTTGATCAAAGGTCTTCTTCAAGGCTTCTTCAAAAGTTAAAATGTACATTAAAAAAAAAGGTTCCCAATGAATGGAAACCAATGGCATCGTGGAAAGGTAGAAAAAATACATAAAATACAAAAAACATGATTTGTAATTATTTTATCTTTAATTTTCATGTTAGCACTTGATGCAACATATTGACAGTTTAACAAAGTTTCTTTCATTTTACCTTTTAATTGAGGTGTTTCTTTTAGGAAGTTTTTCCTTGTGCAATGCGAGGGTCTGAGGACAGAGGGTGGTGTATCCTGTACAGTCTGTAAAGCCCAGAAACAAATGTGTAATTTGTGATATTGGGCTATATACATAAATTTGATTGGATTTGATTTTAGCATGTTTTAGCCCATTTATTACAAATCATGTAGGTCTTCTTGGTATGGTGTTTCAACAAAGATAACACTTTTAATGCTTTGGTTTCTTTGAATGTACCTTTAAGGAGAAATGTTCCCAGGCTCTGTGGATGTGATGGTTTATCGACTGTATCTCAAGCAAGTTTCAAGTCACAGCAAAGACTTTAATTGTGTGCGAAAATAAACTGACATCAGTCAAATGCAGCTGGTATGTATTTAAAAATGATCATCAGAAATGTAAAGTATACACAGCTTGAAGTTAATGGGCAAAATAATAGTAAGACCACAGTTTCCTTTTAGGTGAGCTCGTTTTCTTCAGAAGAATGCATCTGCTGCTCCTCGTTCTTGTTCAGTTGTATTACATTATACTCCGCTTCCTGTCAATCACCTGTTTCCTCTCCTTTACTCCTCCAGGTAAAATCTCAAAAACATAACACCTTACAGAAGTATTTATCACATTTTTGTCCTATAAGTGTTTAAGTGTTACAAAACTAAATAACCAGTTCAGATCATGCTAAAATGTACTTACAGCATGAGCACAGAGATACTCTCTCTTTCACACACACACACACACACACACACACACACACACACACACACACACACACACACACACACACACACACACACACAAACACACACACTCAGGGTGATGAATCGTGGCCTCATGACAGGAGGCCTTGATTTTGGGACATCATCCGATAACAGGCCTTGGGGAAAAAGACGAGACGATACCGACTCCTATATATATACATATATATATATATACACACACACACACACACACTCACGCATTCACATACACACACACACACACACACACACACACACACACACACACACACACACACACACACACACACACACACACCCCAACCATCAAACCCCTCCCTTCTTCCTGCTTCCTCCTCCCCGTCCCTGCTGTCTGAAGCCCTTGTTACAGATACAGCAGATTTAGTTGTGGGGGCCAGGCACCCAGGGACGGCACACATCGGCTCCCCTCCTCCTCCTCTCTCTCCTCTCCCCCCGCCCCAGCCTCCCATCACACACAGTAAATGTATTCATCTCATCCTCTCCGGCCAGAGAGGTCACAGCCTTATCTCGCCCTCTGCTGTACTGCTGTCAGCTCACCAGCCACAAACCATAACTTCTAACTGCTAGCAAGAGCGCCGTGTGGTCGGAGGCCAGCGAGAAAGACAGGGAGGCAGTGATGGGGGGGGGGACGAACAAAGAGGAGGAAGGACAGGGAAGAAAAAAAGGAGAGCGGGAGAGGAAAAGGGAGAAGAGGGGAGTGTGGAAGGTGAAAAAGGATGGAGCATGAAAAATTTAAAGCATCCATAAAAGACCAAGAAGGAAGCCGGGAGGTGTGAAGCCAACACTGGGAAAGAAATATCTTTGCCAGCTATTTAGACGGTTATTGAGTCTCATAAAGAATCAAAAATCTAATGATATTCTGAATATTGTTCTATCTCATTTAAAGGTACAATCAGCAGTATTTTGCTGGCGCCATCATATGTCATTGAGGTTTGTTCAAATACTGTAGATCAGTGCCAGTCACTGTAGTATAACATTAATGGTTGCAAAGAATTCAAACTTTCTTAACAGGAAAAACACCATACCCTGGGTATTTCCTGCCAAAGGGAGCCCACAAGCTACACATTGCCTCTATTTATTTACAGGAGAAAAGTCCCCTGTAAACTATCAATGGGCTCCGGGTAATTGCTGGGAGACGCTCCTAATTTCCAGGCTCACTGAATTACCCACATGTGTTTTGCACTTGCTTTTACATTTCCTAAAATCTTACTGAACACTTCAACACTGATGCACAATTACAATTGTATTTGTTAGGCAGATAATTGTATCTTTAAAGTCAGTAACGGGAAGTACGAGATATAAGTAAGTTATATGTAAGTCTAACGTGTTTGTTACACCATTTCACAATTGCAGTTTCCTACAGCTGCCACTAGACATTACTAAAGAGCCATATTGAGTACTAAAGATACTGACATATCTAAAAAAAAAATCCTTAAATAAGAGAAATTGCAGCGTTTGGAGACATCTGGTTGCCTCAATGACTTGTTAAGATGGATGAGTTTTGAGTTGAATTTAAAGACAAATTAAGATTGTGTGAAGAGGGGGAGGGGAGCGAGGGTGGAAGACAGTGGGGGTGCCGGTGGTGGCAGTATTACATGCAGCGCTGCTGTCCCTCAACGGGAAGTGTTTTACAACGCAGCCGTCAGATGTAGAGGAAACCACTTCCACCAGAGTCCAGTTAATTAACCACATCAGTTTCTTAATGTGATCAGTTTTAATTAAAACGGAATTTAATCGGGAGTAGAAACAGGAGGGTAGCGGCGGTGACAGTCGGGGGGGAGGGGAGGGCGAGGGGTGTGACGAGGTTACGCCACAGTAGGCAGGTTGTTTAAATGTGTGTATGTGTGTGCATGTTTGTGTGTGCTGCAGCAGCCCCGGTTTCCCTCACTTCCGATTTGTGGGCGTCTAATTAATATGGATGGAGCATTAAGCCTTTTGGACTCTGGTGCCTCTCATTTCATGACTATTAATGATTTTAATGAACTGGGCTAATAAGGCCGTTTTTCTCTGCTGAGCTCTGGAAGGGCTATCCGACACATGCCAGGGTCAGGAGGACGGGCTCCCCCGGACTCCACATGGGAAATTAAAACAGCACTCACAAACCCATTAACGCTACATTGTATGTGCGTTCATCAGGCGCTAAAACACTGAGAGCAACGTGTGTATCATGAAGAAAAGCAGGTCATATGGCGCTGTGTGGAATAGAAATGAGCAGTGAACAAACCAAGCTCTTTTCAGACGTTGAATGTGTAACATTGATGGTAAATTTGTTGGAGTAATAATTTTTTCCATTCAGACATACATATGCAGTATAGGTTGCGTAAATGTTCAGGCTTATTCAGACATAAAGAGCTGTTAGTAAAGAGCTACAATGCTTGCATGATATTTAGTACTTGGAGCAGGAGAAGGAGTGGTGTCACAACAGCGAGGAGTTGAAAAGTAAAGAAATCAAGGAAGTTCAATGTTTCTCTCATAATCTGACAATCATGTGTGTCTGACAGAGTATAAACCTAGAATGATAAGACATTACGCTGTCTGCAAAGTATTTTGTTGGATATATATACCGGTACTTTAATCAATGCAGTTGGCCTAGGTTCTAGACAAAAATATTTCATACTGTGTTGAAAGTACTATAGAAATCCAGGATTCTTTTGATTTTCAATTTTCTGTACAATTTTTACATAAGTGACTCTGGTGCTTGTTAGATAAGAAGATCAACAAGTGAAACTGCCATCAAATGTATTAAATGAGGTGAAACTTTACTTCAAATTCTCCATAAAAAGCTACAAGAAAGGCAAAATTCACAGCAATCTTTTCTCATGGTCTGGATGTTTATGATATATGACGAATTCTCCAAGTATTTTCTTATTGCTAAATCCGATTGCAAAGTATTACTTGATTAGGTCTTCCATTTAAGCGGTGCTGTTGTGGTGTGTTGCAGTTGATACAACTTTGCAAAGTGAAGCGATGTGGTTCCTTCACAAACACCCCACTATTTTTCCGAAGTTTTCTTTCTTGTAAATCTGTGACTTTAATCTCAGGAATGTCAAGTTATGAATTTTAGGTTTTCTTTTCTGTAAATTTGAGTTTTTTTTCTTAATTTACATCTTTAATCTGGGAGAATATCCACGTTTCTTTCTCGCAAATTTACGACCTTTATCGGAAATGCTGAGTTTTTTCTTGGAAAATTACCACCTCCCCGGCTCTGTATTGTAGATATAATGTAGGTAAAAAAAAGAAGAAAAAAAGGAAAGGAATCTTGATGCATGAGGATTTTCTTTCCTGCTCCAGTCAGTGATTCTACTCTGGAGAGCTTTTGTCCTGTCCTGTGGGAATGAATGTGTCTCATCTCATTTTAGTTCATTGAATCAACTCAGAAACAGTGAAACACAATGGAGTAGCTGTACTGCAGAGGCGGCTTCGGATGAAATATTGTGTGACTGAAGAGTGTGCTCTGTTCGCAGCGAATGACAAGGTGAGTTCTTTTCTTCTGTCATGTCTGCAATCATGACATGAGAAACTCAGCTTACTTTCATCATCAACTTCAAGGTCTGGGTTAAAAAGGAAGCAACTGTGACTTGTTTCCCATGAATGAAAGCTTGTGACCTTTGCTGCCATTTCACACTGAACACTATCCCTGACAGCTGCTCTTCACAACACTTTCTTCCCCCACTGGGCCTTAAAAATGTTCTCCCTCATGCTGATAGACAGGCATTGATTATCGCTTCACTGCAGCAACAAACAATGTCGTTAAACTAGAGCCCAACAATCACAGCTTCGCCAAAACTGAGCACGCTCATCCTTGACTTCATCCTTGACTTCCTCCTCCTCCATCTTCCCTCTCCCCATTCTGCTCGCCGGCTGGGTCACATGATGGCAGAGTTGCTGGCCTTGTGCGAGGAAATTTACAGCCTGATGCAACCATCTGTTATGTAGCAAACGCATTATGTTCTAGCTCCTTCACCTTCTTGAATGCGCTGCTTTGTATTGTAAATGTGCTATTAGCATTCATGAAGGTATTTACATGCATTCACAAGCCGCGCTGCTGGTATTTATATCGCACATTGCACAGAGCAAAAGTTATGCCATTTTCCCAAGTTATGATGGCTCTCCTTAAAGGGACAATTCACCAAATAACTCTCTCGCAATGTGAAAAAGACGAGCGATGAACTTGTGCATTTCTCTTCTTTCTGTGTTTACAATTACCAGTGGTGGAAAGCAGGCTACATATACCCACTGCATTTTAGAGGTTTCACTAATTACTCCATTACATTTATAGTTAATGGTTACTTATTAGATTATGATTTACATACAAAATATGATAAGTTTATAAAATAAAACACAGTAGTGTACAACATTGTTTGGATTGGAAAATGAATTGGGGCACCTTGTCACGGTTCAGCTGCTAAGAGTTGTTAGCAGTTCCATTTCCCATTTAAACTTTTCACATAGTCTCATATAAATAAAAGTTTCAGGTCCAAAGAGGTAAACGTATCTGATATTTCACAAAACAAAGAAAAAAATGTCATCCAAAATCCAAATAATTAAACTTGTGAGTGGGTATTTTTACATATATACTTTTATTTAATAGTTCTGAATACTTATTCCACCATTGATAGCTGGTTAAATTAAAACATCTCACATCAAGTTCCGATATCTAAATGACCTTAGTTCTTTCCTTTGAAGTCAAACTAGCAACCAGGCTGTGAATGTTAAAATATAGTGTAACAATCGCTCAAGTTAGAAGAGTCATCCCGTCATTGAACAGACTCCGTTACATCAGTCTCGCTAAACAACCGAATGCCACAATGTTGGTTGGTTAGAAATGTCTCAGCGCTCTGATCAACACAAACAGCATTTCATTCACCTCCACTGTGTGTGGACAGAGATGCTGGTCGCAGGTGTTTCTAATAACATTAACGATGGTCTGCTCTATAAGTGTCCCAGTGTGAAAGTGAGTCAGCATGCACCAGGACCCTGAAACTGAAGCAGCGAAATGGAACGATTTACGCATGTGCTTTTCTTACTGTGTCAAATGTACACCTGATCTCCACACTCACCTGCACACCAGCTCCCAATTGCCTAATCAGCTACTCTGCCCCTCAAGGCTTTGTTTGACAAAGTTGTGTGCCCATAAAGAAAAATGGCAGATTCTGAATACAGCCACATCTTATACAGTAGGCTACTTTGATTTTCAAAGCACTAACTGAGCAAAACGTCGACACTGCCAAGAAAAATGGAGGAGAAAAGATCTATTTATTAGAAAAAATACACAAAACAATGAGGGTTGATGTTGACACGGGCTTTAAGCACACCGTTACTCCAAAGATCTCACAAAAGGGGAAGAAATAAAGAAATAATCCTAAATCTGAAAGATTGATTGTTTGTTTAGTTTTTTATTTCTTCACAGTATTTATGAGTAGTATATGTTTGAGGCAGAATTAGAGCTTTTATATTTTATTTATTGATTAATTATCAAAGTATTTATTAACCATGATGTCCCTGATTTGGCCTGAATGAATTATTTTCCTGATCATGGAGAGGCTGGTTTGTGCAAAATAGGACGGCACAGTATATGATACCATGCAGCCTTGTGTCAGTTGTGATTCTATCAAACATTCCAGACTGTAAATCTGTAAATGATCGTGTAGTTTGGGACTGTTAGAGACTAAAATCTGAATGTAGATGACTGTAAGTCGTTAAACGTGCAAGTCTTTTTCATGGGATGTTAAACGTCCTCCAGTTTGTTCTTGGCTTGAAGGGGAACAGGGTCAAATATTTGACAATTAGCATCAAAAACCCAACACTTGACAAAATTACAACTAACTGACACCGCTGAACTCTCAAATCTGTACATCACAGTGACTGAACGAGCTTAATAATAGCCCTGAAACATTATGGGGAGATAAATGACTGTGGCCCGCTGGCATTTAGCTGGATGCTCCTCTGTATTCTGGAGACGTGCCTCCTCTCCTCAAGGCTTTCTGTGGCTGATATTCTGCTCGGCTCTTGATGAGTGAGGGAGCAGAGCTAATACAGCCATGGTAGCTTTTACTGCCACATCTATTACAGCCACTAACTATCTCATTTGTCCTCCTGACCAAACAACAATGGCGGCTGTCTGAGGGTTCTGTAGGTCCGAATGTACGGAGAACCGTTGAAGTACAGGCATAAGTATTTAATTTGGTCATTATTGGGACCCTCAGTGACATTGTCATTATTTTTCGTCACCATTAAAGGCTTATTGCCTCTTTTTTAATTAAGCAAGTTTCTTAATTAGATGTGCAGCATCCAGGCCTACAAACGGCCTGTCGAGGTAATGAAGTAAAAGCCCAGGTTTATGGAGAGAGTGGATATAGAGAGAGGGGGGTGGAGGTTGGCGGGTTTCTGCTATAGAGAGTGATGGTGTTTGTGGCTTATTGTGTTACTCAGTGATGAATGCGCTTGCAAGGCGAGTAGAGCCCAAAAAAAGCTTTGCCACGAGGCAAATAGTTTCTTCATATTAGTCACCATTGACATCCTATTTTAGTGCAGCTTGATCTAGTTAGTGCTGCTGCAGTCAGACGTTTGGCTGCCAAACATTAGCCTCATCTTTGCAAGGCATCACACACCGCCTCACAATGAGGACGTGCCCTGAACGGCAACAACCCGCCGTCACAAATGGAAGGACAGAACCTATCCGTTTCTGCAAGGTGTTTTGTGCGCTTGCATCTTTTAGCAGGGTAATTCACGGTGCGCACATCAATACATCATAGGCCTCTCTAAATTGAGCTTTGAAACACAAAGGGAAGGGCAAACGAGATGGACACAGAAATCAATCTCCCGCCTGATAACACAGAGTGAACGCACATGCTGCCGCTCAGAGAATTGACAAGGAGTCTGCATACGGCAGTATCTGTCTATCTGCCTGTGATGTCCTCCGAAAACAATCGTCTCTGACACGCCGTACACAAGGCGCTAGGCAGGCTCAGATAAGGCTATTTAGTCCTGACCAAGCTTGAAGAATACCATACATGAATTGCCTCACAGAAATTGAAAGAAGAAAAAGAAGAAAAGACAATCAATGTGGACATCTGAGAGAAAATATGTCACGCTGAAAACCATCAGAGCAAATAAAAAGAGCACCTATTCCTGTGTTTTTTTTTCTTTCTGCAGCAACTGTGCACTTTTATTTGAAGCTTTAAAAACCTTTTCAAGATCAGATTAAACAGGGGAAGTCTGAAGCATCCCCCCCCCCCATGTCTCTGTTGGTGAGAGAGAGAAGGGATTGCATGGTGTGAGCACAGTGGTGTGGCCATGTTGCTGTTTCTGTTGTGCAGACTTCATCTCAGCCCTGCCTCTGAGCCACTATTGATCTGAAGCACATTAGTTCTGCACTAGGGGACTAAACAAGGCCTACAGAGCTCTGCCACAATCACGCAGCGGGCTAAAGATAGGCTTTTGACCGGAGACCTCTGCAGCTCAGCCACAACCACACGCAGGTCTGCTTGGGTCACATCCTATTTTCATATAGATTTGACCAATATTCCTGTTGATTCTGATAGTATGTTACTTCAAGTTACATTACAAAGATTTCAGAGATGGTGACTCTACTCTACTGTACAACTGCATCTTTACACTTCAGGCAGCATGAACCTTTTTTAAACTTGTTTTAAAAAATCTAATTAACTGCAATGAACCAAACCACTAAACATGCTGAAACTGATAATTACTCTCATTATCAGTTTAATTCATCAATAGTTTTCTTGAGTAATAGATTCACTGTTTAGTTTAAAAGTCATAACACAGTGAAAAACACCCATCAAAAACTCCCAGAGCCGTGGGTGGTGTCTTCAAATAGATGGTGATGATGATGATGATGATGATGATGATGATGATGATAATGATGATGATGATGATGATGATGATGATGATGATGATGATGATGATGATGATGATGATGATGAGATAGTTGGAGGATTTATTCAGCCCGGTCAGTCCAGTGGAGAAGTCAGAATGAAGATACATGTATGTATTGTTGTTAAAAAACAAGGTAAAGACATCTGTTGGTTGCACGGTTCTTGGCGTAAAGTTGTGTTTAGTGAACTCTCCAACTCCAAAATGTGATCATTTTATGGAAAATGTTTGCCTGATGAAGCCCTTTTAGGTAAAAACATAGCATAATGTATTTGCTGTGGTTGCACACCATCCTTAATTCTACCATGGACAAACCTACAAACTAAATAATTTGAGTTTAGGCACATATTGCATTATGTATATTCGTGTTGCCGTGCCTTCACATGTTACTGTCTCTGGACTAACGGAAGTCTGAATGTCACAGGTTATGTTGTGAGCTGTTCACTATATGCAGAGATTTTCCAGGCTGGATGCTTGAACTCAGCCTCGGATTTGAAAAGTATGGATGCCTTCCAGAGCCAGATTCCCTGAGTGTCCCTGGAGAGAGACCTGACAGAGAAAAGCCATAAGACAAGCTTCAAAGGACACACCGAGATTGCCTGCCTCTCCTCCACCACATCATCCTTTCTCCTTTCTCCTCCCCCCTTCCTCATCTCCCCTCCTTTTCCTGCTGGGTAAATTTGCAAGCCATTCCCTTGAGGGGCTGTAAGATTGCCTCCATTTGGATGGACTGTCAGCGGCCAGGGGGCTCTTCTCCCCAGACGGACCCAGCACCATGCCCACATCTCTCTGATTTTCCTCACCAGCTCCTGCCTCAGGCCTCCAGCCTCGCTGTGTGCCATCTGTGCCCGGCGGAAACCCCGGCTGGAGCGTTCCCTCTCTGGGTAATCTTCCCGCCGGAGCCCCTTTGATCAGAGTCGTTACACCAGGCGTGGCCACGGGGAGGCCTGCTGTACCAAGCAGCCACCCTGGAGAACTAGCGAGCGGGTTAGAGGTAGCAGAGAGTAAAACAAGCTGCGTTGACATGGACCCATTATTTAACTCACAATCGGAATAAAAGCCAAGTTCACCATGTTTAATTTGGTCCTTTTATGCGGAACTCACTGCATGAAAACCCTCTCGTGTAAATGCTTCTGCCAGGTACTTCAGTTATTTCTAAAATATCTACATAGGTCGTATTTGAGAAGAAGCTTTGACCCAGCACACATTTCCTGCTAGGTTACTTTGATTTCTTGCACCATGATTTCACACAGAAGTAAACGCAGGATTCTCTTTTCTAGACGACAGCCACGGATTTTGTCGCCTAAAATGACGACTGTTGCTAGCAGATTTTATCAGCTGTAGCTAGCTAGCATAAGCTAATGCTTATACTAAAACTCTGAGCTGGTTGCAGTCTCCAACAAGTTTTAAAATGAGGAGCATTGATATACTTGATGAAGCCGTATGTCCCGGTCAAAAAGTCATCATCCTCGAGAGATGATGGTCCATTTAGATGACGTGGAAATAAAGGAGCAGCGTTATTCGTGTATTGTATTTGTTTTTATATAAAGTCTGTGGGTAGAACTAGTTTTTCCTCATATAATACTGCAGTGAAGTATTTAAAATAAAAATGCAATTGATTTTTCATTCTAACATACTGTAGCCCTTGGATGGTTTGAAAGCCTATGTGTAAGCCGGTATGTTCCTATTTTGAAAAAGATTGCTTTACTTTTTCAAGGATTTGAGGATAAGGAATAATGAGGCTGGTAATGCTGGACTATACACTTCCCCAAACCAAATTAAGAGCAGGAGCTGCTAACGTTACCCTAAACTCCATATGTTGAGGAATATAAACACACAAAACTTCTCAAATTTCAAAACTTGTCTAAACACAAGCAGCCATACAAGATCTTTATGTGAGTAAAGTATTTTGACTTCAATTAGGAACTGTCTGATCACACAGTAATTAAAGAAGAGTATAAATCTAAACAAGAATGTATTGCCAGATTTGAGTTCTTGCTGGCACATTTCATTTCAGTCTGCACTTAAAACGATTAAGGTTTTATACCTGTCTGAGATTCCATTAAGTCTTTTGACTGCACATTTTCATCTTCAAACAACTTCTAGTTTGTGTCTCCTTCACATTCTTACTCTGTGACGTGGGTGGCAGCAGCATCTCTCTCTAGCTCATCGGCCTCATCCCTGCTCTCTGCCATCAGCGTTTGCCATGTTGTTAGAGATGATCAGAGGACTGGAGAGGATTTGGTGAGAGGAGAGGAGGAAGTGCAGATGTCGAAATACTGCATGTGATCTTCGGTCTCACGGCTTTTTCATGCATCTTACATTTTCCCTCCAAGGAATCACAAAAAAGGGAAAGGAGATCCAGGCTTGTGTTTGTTTTACACTCTCCCACTCAAAGGGAAATATTCATTAGGTCCTTCCTAGGAAATAGAGAGGCTGAGAGGGGTTGAGGAGAGGAGGGAGACGGGCAGATGGAAAGACAGACAGGAGGAGAGGAGTTTGTGTGTCTCTGTATGTGAGTGTTTATCTGCTTGCACATTCCTCAGTTACCAAACATGATGAGAGAACATCAGTATGCTGGCAAATAATGGCCATATTATGGAGCAGCAGGCAACATTAGGACATGGTGATAGTGTATCTGGGCTGGGTGGGTACATTAGTTTGTAAGTAATGCACGCCCTGAGCGCTGGCAAGCTATCCAGTGATGTAATATGAGAACCAAATGAGAGTTATAATCACTGTGCGAACCGAGGGAGGGGAAATGCATCACCATCACCGATGGATGCCTCCGATTTATAGTCGCTCATTCTGACAAATGGAGAATCATTTAAGTCGACCCATTGTTCTTCATTCAAATGGGTCAATGTGACTTATTTTGAATGAAACTAGATAACTCTCCTGTTGAAGATGATGTTTTATTTCCAAACGTATAGGCCAGCCTCTTCAGATAAAAAGTGCTTAACAGCTGGTCTTTGCCAACAAAGTCATCCAAGGCCACAGTAAGTCAATTGGCTGCCAGCCCGTGGGACCTGACCAATGGCTTTTGCAGCATTGCAAAATTGAGATGTGATTAAAATGTATAAATAATGTGACATAAAATGTATATTTTATAGCATAATTAAGTAACAAACCTTAAACTACTTTTACCTGCAGAACCTAATTAATGGATCCACGCTTGTTGGTGGGAGTGTCTTAAAGTTAATATGTGTGTGTGCAGGATGAAGATACCCACTTGATTTGGTCAACTCAGACTGCAGCTTGATCTGTTAATTTGCAGCTTGTCATACATTTTGACCAAAGGTTTGGTGCAAAGATTACTCTGTCAGCATCTTCTTGACATAACTTATTATGTAGCATCATCATGATAACATGCTCACAGTCATAATGCTAACATGCTGATGTTCAGCTGGTATAATGTTTAGCATGTTCACTATCATAGTTTTGCTTGTGACCATGCTAACATTAGCTAATTAGTTCTTGACACAAAGTGCAGCTGAGGCTAGTCTTGCATAGCCAAACACAGTGCTGGAGGAAGGTCTGGCTCCACACAATATCAGTTTGCTATAGTAAAAAGGTCAGGTTTGTTTGTATTTCTTTAAACCAATCACAATTGTCTTGGGCAGTGCTAAGTACAGGCTGGTGCCCTTGCAAAATAGATAGCGCAGATCGCGGAAATGGAGGAGAATGCCATGTGAGATACGCGGCCAATAGCAGGCTTATAGCCACAGTCTACATCTGATGAGTCAGATTAAGCTGTTGGGAATGTGATCAGTTTTGCAGGTATTCGGTCATAAATTAAATAAATAATTTGACCTGATGGTGCTTGATAAAAAGTTATGGGATCGCAAAAGACCGCATACAATTCATCCTGAAGGAAACTTGAATGTATGCACAAAATTACGCTATCCATCTGAAAGCTGTTGAAATATTTGCCATCCCTAGCGTTGCTAAAACAGTACAAAATCTGGGACCTACCAATCCGATTTTCTTATAAAAATCTGTAAGACAAAGAAAGTGCCACGGAGGCTGCAGCTTTGACAGTTGAAGAAGAGTTATTGGTGGAGGATTGCGTTGTACTGGTGTTTGTTTTTTCTACATTCTCTGTCTCCTGAGTAAAACAAATATGTTCCTGCCTTCTATCATATGATGGGATCTTTTCAGCTTTCTTCTGAGCCTGAATAGGAACAAGCAAGTAAATCAAATTAATCAATCACAGCTTTTTTCCAAATTAACAAATTGCTGTTTTTCTGGTCTGCTAAGAAAGCAAGTTCACCACAATAGCCAAGGACACTGGACTCTGAGGACTGACAGATCAAGTTGTTTTCTTCTGAAGCGGACTATCACCTTGAAAAAATAAATCATTGACAAAGTGATCGTCTGCCTCTTTCTTGTGGACAATGAGTCGGATGGAGTGTCACAAACAACATTCTGAGACATGTTTTATGATCAGAGGAGGGAGAAAATGGACAGGTCTCAATAAAGGAAGAAGACTTGGTCCGTCTCTCCAGTAAAGTTGAAAAGCTGTGACCCTCAAATGTCTTAGAAGAAGAGCTTGTCACCAATAAGATGTCCTGTCCCACTGTCATACGTCGCCTCTATCGATACATTTTCAGCGATGGCCATCACCGTCAGTGCCCTAAGCTACTGCGCAATTTCTCAAACGCCACCTCTTCCCCAGCCCCCAAATCCCATCCACATCATCCTTCAATCTTCATCCTCCTGCTCCCCCGGTTTATCGATTTTCTATTTTCCCATTTCTCCCCCTCCTCCCCCTCACCCCCCCCCCCCTCCTCCAGCTCTCTCCATCTTCTCAAACACACTTCTTACAAGTTAGTCTGTCTCTTTTAGGTTTTTATTCCGTCTTTTCTCTCCTCTCTCTCTTTCACCGTCTTTCTCAATCTGGTCAGAGTTTCTCCTCTTTGACAAGGTCGAAGCCCCAGCCATGCTCGGAGCTGCTTAAGGTTCGTAAATGGAGATGTAATGTAATAGAGTGGTTGGGTAATAGAATCTATGAGGGCTGGGTCTGATCTTGTTAGAGACGGCCGGCCTGGAATGGCTCCATCGGGATCCTGAGGCATCAGCGCCCTGGATGGAGACTTTCACAACAAGATGTTTAGAGAAACTATTCAAAGTGTTCCTTAAATTATACGCTTATGATCAAAACTGCAGAATGTCGACATTGCTTTGCCGTGGTTTTTGTTTGAGGGGCTAAATTTAAAGACCAAATACTTTATTCCAATATCTGGCTAATGGTGCATTCAGTCTCCCTGTCAAAAAGTTTGACATTTAAGCTGCTTCGAACAGGTGAAGCATATAATGCACTATAATTTGTTTATAAATCATGTAATCAATTATTGTTACCGTGAGCCAACACATGACGTAGTATAAAAAGTGACAAAGTCTGCATATGGAGTAGGTTTGGGGAATAGGTGGGAAAAAAACTGGATTTTTATTTTTAAGTTAACCCAAGTTAACGTTAATTTGTTACATAACTTCTGTACTTAAGTAACAGCACTTCCGTAGTTATTATAACCCAAACAAACATTATATTAAAAAGTATTACGTTCAGAATTAAAATGACAATGATATAATAATAATAATACATTTTACTTGTATAGTGCTTTTCTAGAGACTCAAAGACGCTTGACAGAGTAAGTAAACAAAAATAAATAAATAAACGAACAAAAAGGATGGAGAAGGAGAAGAGATGGTCAGAGTTTGAAGGCAGTGCTGAACAGATGAGTCTTAAGTGATGTTTTGTATGTGGTGAGTGAGGAGGAGTCTCTGAGGGGTTTGAGGTAGAGCGTTCCAGAGGGTGGGAGCGATGGAGAAGGCCATGTCTCCCCAGGATCTGAGCTTGGTCCAGATGGGGGGGGGGGACAGGAAGTTAGCAGCAGAGCGGAGGGTGCAGGTGGGAGTGTGTCTGTGGAGGAGGTCAGTCAGGTAGGATGGTACCAGGTTAAGGAGGGCTTTGTAGGTCATGAAGAGGATCTTGTACTGGATTCTCTGGGGGATGGGGAGCCAGCGGAGCTTGTAGGGGATGGGGGTGATGTGGTCATGGGTCCGGGAGTGGGTGAGTAGACGGGCAGCGGAGTTCTGGATGTATTGGAGTTTATTGATGATTTCTGAGGGTGAACCATCGAGGAGGCTGTTACAATAGTCCAGACGGGAGCTGATGAAGGCGTGGATGAGGGTTTCTGCAGCTGTGGAGGAGAAGAATGAACGAAGCGATGTTTTTGAGGTGAAAGAAGGCTGTCTTGGTGATCTGTTAAGTGTGTTGGTGGAAGGAGAGGGTTTGATCGAAGATGATGCCAAGATTCCAGATGTGAGGGGAGGTGGATACTGAGAAACCGTCGATGTTGAGGGTGTGGGTGGATTTGGTGAGAGGTTTTGGTCCAATGATGATGATTTAAAATGTATCACAGTTTAGTTTGAGGAAATTGATTTGAAGGCAGGATTTTATTTCAGTGATGAAGTTTGTCAGGATAGAGTGGGTAGCGGTATAATCAATATAACACATAACAGTGACACATGTTTTTGTCACTCAAATATGGTTATTAAGGTTTTGACATGCAGGCAGGAGAATTTATAGTTGAAACTTTCATGGTTTGAATAGTAAATTTCACTGCAATTTATTTCATTATAAATAATAATAATAATAATAATAATAATAATAAATTAAAAATGTCTGCTAACATATGAATAATGTTTAAAATCTGTTATATATTTTTTCCTCAGGAGTAAAGCAGGAATAAAACAGAGGGTTAGAGGGTTAAACAACTTCAAATGAATGATGTTGTTCTGTGTCTGCTAGATGTATAAATAGTCAACTGTTAACAGCTACGGGAACCATCACCTTACCATGGTGGAGAGGTTTGTGTGTCCCTATGAACCTGAGAGCTGTGTTGTCTGGATTGGTCTCAGGCGAGGGGCCAGACTAAGAATGGTTCAAAACGACCTCATGAAAAAAAGTGAAAGAGAAGGAGAGACCCTGGAGGAAGCCCGGGGCCCCGTCTGGAGCCAGGCCCAGAGGGAGGGCCCGGCAGCGAGCGCCTGGTGGCCGGGTTCGCCACGGAGCCCGGTCGTGCACAGCCCGAAGAAGCTACGTGGTGCCTCCCATCCATCCATCCTGTGGGCCCACCACTCACAGGAAGAGCCGCTGGGGTCGGGTGTGCTGTCACACGGGTGGCAGTGATGGTCAGGGACCTCGACGGACCAGACCCGGGCAGCAGAGGCTGGCTCTGTGGACATGGAATGTCACCTCGCTGTGGAGCGCTACCAAGTGGATCTGTTGGGGCTTACCTCTACGCACAGTGTTGGCTCTGGAACCGTACTCCTGGATAGGAGTTTGATTCTATTCTTCTCCGGAATTGCCCAAGGTGTGAGGCGTTGGGCGGGTGTGGGGATACTCACAAGCCCGATGAGCGCCGCTATGTTGGAGTTCACCCCGGTGGACGAGAGGGTCGCCTCCCTATGCCTTCGGGTTATGGGGGGGAAAACTCTGACTGTTGTTTGTGCCTATGCCCCAAACAGCAGTTCGAAGTATCCGGCCTTCTTGGAGACCCTGAATGGAGCCCTGCAGGGGGCTCCAGTAGGGGACTCAGTAGTCTTGCTGGGAGACTTTAACGCGCATGTGGGAAATGATGGAGACACCTGGAGAGGCGTGATTGGGAGGAACGGCCTCCCTGATCTAAACCCGAATGGTCGTTTGTTGTTGGACTTCTGTACTAGTCATGGAATGGCCATAACAAACACCATGTTCGAGGATGCTCATAAGTGCACGTGGTACCAGAGCACCCTAGACCAAAGGTCAATGATCGATTTTGTGATCGTATCATCTGATCTGAGGCCGCATGTTTTGGACACTCGGGTGAAGAGAGGGGCGGAGCTGTCAACTAATCACCATCTGGTGGTGAGTTGGATCAAGGGGTGGGGGAATACTCTGAACAGACCTGGTAAACCCAAACGGCTAGTGCGGGTGAACTGGGAACGTCTGGAGGAAGACCCTGTCCGGGAGATCTTCAACTCACACCTCTGGCGGCACTTTTCTTCTGAGGGCCATCCAATCCCTGTACGCCCAAAGCAAGAGTTGTGTCCGGATACTCGGCACTAAGTCGGACTTGTTCCCAGTGAATGTTGGCCTCCGCCAGGGCTGCGCTTTATCACCAATCCTGTTTGTGATTTTCATGGACAGGATATCGAGGCATAGTCGTGGAGGAGAGGGGTTGCAGTGACTGCCTGAGGATCTCATCGCTGCTCTTTGCAGATGATGTGGTCCTGATGGTGTCATCAGTCTGTGACCTTCAGCAGTCACTGGATCGGTTCGCAGCCGAGTGTGGAGCGGTTGGGATGAGGATCAGCACCTCAAAATCTGAGGCCATGGAGATTCCTCCGTCACTTCATCAATAACTGCACACCCGTCCCTTATTCCCCCCTCTGCATGTGCCTCTATAGCCACACTCCTGTGCCAGATCTTTTTTTATTTATTTACCTGCTCGTCTGCCTCTTCTACCTCCTTTTAGCTCTTTGTTACTTTCCCCAGGTTGGACCCAATGACACATGAATAACTTTCCAGTTGAGCTCTTTTGCTTTACTAAGAGTTAATTTAGTCATGAAATTCTTCCTAACATCTGAATTCATGACATTGTTTAGAAAATGTCTCCTGGCCGTATTGCCTCTATGGGAATGACAAGGTTGAAATAATCATGAGACCCTTTTGATCGTTGAGTATAATTCACTTTTTCATTTGTATTGCAGACCTACCTTTATTTACTCACTTACACTATTCACACCAAATATTGCATATTTAAACAATTTAGACGCAATTATTGGATCAATTCAATTCATTAATTTGTTTGGATATAAAATACATTTTCTTACAAAGCATTTTACAGAACATTCATTTAAAGAAAATATGAAAATCACTGAACTTAAATTCTAACCTTTAGTTAGAACACTAAGGGCTTTGAAAGCTCCTAGTTCAGAGGACAGTCTGTAAATCTTCTGTTTTATCAAATGAACTGTAACAACAACAGAAGTCCAATTAAGTGACTGAATAATAAGAAAGTCGAACAGTGTTTATAAACTATACAGTATTTATCTAAAATGAATTATGTAGCCTTAAAAGAATTCATGACATGTTGGGAAAAAAGTTCCCAAGGTTTTGGATTCAGACTGGTTCAGACTATGAAGATGCCAGCAGGCGATTCAACAATGTCCACTAAAGAAAGCTTTGGGTTACTTCTTTTTTTTCTTCCCCCCTTTCCCCAACCCTGTAGCCTTGTTAAACCAGTGTCCCGTCCCAGGATGGATCGCTGCTAGTCCCTCTGTCCCATCAGGGGTGACCTTCAGCGGGACTCTGATGCAGTGGGATATCACCCAGCTTGGCAGCACCAGACGGGCCACTGCTAAGGCAAGGACGCAACCGCTGTGGATCTATCACCCAAACAAACGGCCACTTCCTCGTGGAGCAACGGTGGAATACATCAAACTCCAACACAACAGCAGGTCACTGCTGCAGGTGTTCTGCCCACCAACTCTCTCCTCACACAGGAACAAAGGCGTGGCAATCCACAATGTTTGGTCATTTGTAGAAATGTCATGCTTCATTCTTCTTCATACTCTTCCAGAGTATGTTTCATTTCTCTGAAAGGATTAGGCGGAGGAGACGTGATTATACAACAATAAATTAAACAAAGGGAGGGGGAGGTTCAATCACCAATTTATGACACTGGGAGGGAAGTTTTTTTAAACCTAAGACAAGACTTTCCTAAATGTAAACTTAAAACCAAAACCTTTACTTACTAACTTACCATTACCACTGCTGAAACACATTTTTAAATGTCTTGCTTAAAGCAATAGGACATAAAAAAGAATGAATTTCCATATCTATAATTGTGTTAGTTTCCATGCTTTCAACTCTTAAAAAAGCACAACCTGATGACAGGTGCATGACTGATGGATGTAGCTGAAGGTCTAGAAACCTGCTAACCTACAGTTAGGCTAGCATGGCAGGCAGGACTATGAGCTAGTGGTAGAGCAGCTAGCCCAGCTCAGCCTTCTTCATCATGTAACACTAGGTTTAAAGCTTTATTATTGGGTTTTTTTTGGGCACTTGGGGGCAAGGAAACTCTTTAAACACTACATTGACGTATTATAACCATAATGTTAAGGCAAATGCTAGCAGTTTATCAGAGCTTTTTTGCTAAAGAAAAACATATTATTATTAAAAATATATTATATAATAAAGGTTTTAGCAAATGTTTGGAGTGGTCAAATCTTTGCGGCAGCAATGATTCTGCAGGGACAACTAATTCCCCTGTATGAATACATCTGTAGCTCGTCAGCTGGTAGTCAAGCAGCAAGTGAAGCGTGAACGAAACAGCTGCCTGAACTAATGCTATGCTCCACTTAGTATTCGTGAAATTAATTAAGGAAGTTACACAAGGTGTGACAAAAATTAAATGAGATGCATTATTTCAGGGATTAAAGCCAGTGTGTTTTTGAAACATGTTTTGTTACGTTTTTTGAAATAAATCCGACACCAATCAATAAATTAAATCCAGTATCTGTGGCTGTTGCAGGACTGTAAGTCCGTCCAATTACACGGCATTTAGCAGATGCTCTTATCCAGAGCGACATACAGTGAACTAACCACAGGGACAGTCTCCCCTGGAGCAGCTCAGGGTTAAATGCCTTGCTCGGGGGCACATTGGTGACAGCCCTGGTATTGAACTTACAATCATACAGTATCACTCTGCCTGTGCACTCATTGTGCGTAACTGGAGTCTTCCTCAAGCTGACAGCTGTGAGTACTAAGAATAGCTTTATTCATTGTTTACCTTCATAATGATGATTCTGAAGGTGGTATTTGTGAGGGAGGCCTGAAGGGATGGGCTATCCGTGTTGCCAACTTGGCTACTTTCTTACTAGATTTAGCAACTTTTGGAGCTAGTGCTGCTAGCTACTGTCATTGGAAAAAAGTTTGTAGCATTAGGCAGGGTTTTATGTTTGGGTAAGTTTAAAAATCTAGTTCACTCTTGTTGGCTTCTTCAATGTTTCCCACCCTAGCTTTAAAATGTTAAAACCTACAGTAGAGATGAGAGAATAGAGTAAAGAATAATGTCTCCCACATTTTTTGAAAGTTTATTTTTGAGCTACACACTACCGTGACCTATTTTCTCACTTAATTTTCCATCTGTAAGTACCCCCTCCATTAGTAATGCATTTAATTGAGAGATAAAAGTGGGTCCATCAACACCACACTTAAAAATGAAGAGATTTTAGCATGCATGCTGGCATTTTTAAGTGTACTTCATTTTTTTAATTTGCTACTACACTCAGTGTGTGGTGAGCAACTGATAAGCAACACAGGTACTGTTGAGGAAATAAAGACATACGCACGTGCACGCACGCACACACACACACACACACACACACACACACAGCCATAAACGGGACAGGATTCCTGACATTTCTGCAAACACATTTCTTGTGTACTCTCAGTTAGCCTCGCAGCCTCTTGGTTCAGCCGGCGTTTGAAAAACTTCCCTTGACGCCTAGTATGATTAATGATGGTTAAGAGAATTGAATTAAGGTTAAGAAAGACATGGCTGCGGCAGGAGAGGCGGTCAGAGGGGAGGGAGGGGGCAGCGCTGGGTTGAAGGTAGCAAGTGCGGTAAATAACTTCTTTAGAGGAAATATACGGCAGCCCCTCCTCTGCGCCCTCTCCGCCATGCCAAGTAATTACTCGCCCCGGCCTCCTGTAATAATTCCTATTACAAGCAGAACGGAAGAGTCGGTAACTCAGCTCGCAGGACAAGGTGAAGGCAAGGCCACGGAGCAGCGGATCAATATTTCATTTACTCACCCTACTTCACCATCCCGGTCCTGGATCAAATTCACCAACAGAGGCGGACGGAGGAAGAGAGAGGGAGAGAGAGAGAGAGGGAAGAAGAAAAGAAAAGAAACAAGGTCCATTGAAAACAACGACACAAGGCCTCTAATTTCCTCTGGGTTTTGGAAGGAGGAGGGAGGGAAACACAGGCTCTGGAGATGGTGCTTGTGGAGGTCAGGCAGGTGTGTGTGTGTGTGTGTGTGTGTGTGTGTCAATGTATAGAGATGCTACCACAAGGTCGTCAATCACACAGAAATCATCAGAGAAAAGAATATAGAAAATAACAGACACAAAGAGCTTCTCGTATAAAAGTATTTCAAACCTTTGAAAAGTGCTATGTATAGTTTCCACGTCTGTTTTTATATCGTTGAAAAAATAAAGATGTCGTCAAAATGTTTTGATTTCTTCATCACTTCCTGCATATCTGTATAGTGCGTCCACTCCAGCGTCTCTTCAGACTTCAGTTTAGATTAACAGAGATTCTGTTTGATACTACGGGAACAGCTGTGCAGTCTGCATTGATTATCACTGAGTGAGGGGTCATTGTGGTATCAGCCGTTTATTCTGTCAGATTAACCTGCTTTTAAGGCTGAATCTACCTCTAACAAGCTGGAGCAAGCATCAAAGCTTGTAAGGGTAGTGGTTGAGTTCAGACGGCATCCCTTTATATTCCCTTAAGCACCTTCAAAGCTGCATGCATCCATATTTTTATATTGCACAATGGGTCAAATAACTATGTGTAATGTGAAAGGTGTTGTTCACAGTGACAATCCTCATCACTCTACTCTGCAGTTTGCGTCAGATCTACTGAGCGCTTTAATGACTTTCAGGTTTTATTGCTCATTTATTATTCTGATTCAGCTCTGATAAACCCACTGTCACTACCTGCCCAGCAACAAAGTGCAGACAGACAAAGCAAGTAAATAGCCAATGAACAAAGTGAAGCATTTAGCAGCTAAAGAGCCAGATATTTCCCCGAGAGACCAACTCTAAATGAATGCTAATGTGGCTCTGTGTCTGTAAAAGGCAGCTGTTACTATATTCTGTTCTCTGTATTTATATATATATATATATATAACACGAAACACTGTGTTTGTATTGCTCCGTAATTACATCAAATAGAAATGTTCTAAATGTCATGAGCATCATTGTAGGCTATTTTGATTCTTTGTTTTTCTTTTTAGGAAAATTGGACTAGAGCTAAATTTTAAATCGATTTTTTGTGCGACTAAACAATACTTAAATTAATTTATAACTATAAACTCTGTCCGATAGGATCAATATAATTCTATGAAGTGGAAAAACCCACAGTTTACAGAATACAGACTCATTTGGCCATGAGCTAAAAATGTTGACCTCTAAAGGAACCCATCCCCCGACCTCTCTTCTTCTTGGACTCATTTAGTCACATTTTGCGTCGGACAATTGTTTAAGAGTGTATTCAGGCAGTCCCTGTTAACCTCAAAGTCAGGAAATATTATAACCACATCAAATGTATCAGGTATTTACTATAGAAAGGCCAATACTGTGGAATAATCTCCTGAATTAAATTATAATTAAAGTATTGTCCAGATATGTGTCTCTGCATGCCTGGATACAACAAGAGTAAAGTGAGAAAATGTGTTTTTTCTATTTTGGGTAAACTCAAGATGAGACTGTCCTCTCTAGAAAAGTATCACATACTGTACAACATATGTTTATTTTAACCCAAAACATAATCTTTGAAACCTATCTCTAACCAAGTAGTTTACCTTACTATTTCAAACACTTACATGCATAAACAGATCACGCCTGCAGCATGAGGCTCTTTACTTCAATTCATACATTTATTTCTCCATTTTTGGATTCTTCAGTCACCGTAGAACACATTTTCCTTCAAGTTGACACGGGGTGAGTAGTTGAGATACAATTGGTCATTTTGGGGCTGAAGTATTCCTTTAAGGCAAAAGTTCCTTTGTTAAAATACTGCAGATGTTTGTGTCAGTGTTTTAAGATGCACCTCTGATCTGAGAAAATGAATCAGAATGGCCTTTTATGCCCTGCAGCGAGACCACAGCGGTGTAAAAAATATTCCACAACGACTGGCTTCCTCTGCAAAAACCCAAGCAACTTGTCTTCTGCTGGGGCTTAGATCAATAAGCGAGAACACTCCTGACTTCCCCCGGTCTTCTCTCGCAATCGTTTCAGTCCTGTCCGAACCACAAAGGTCAGATTACCTGAAGAGAGGACAGGAGAGCGAGGGGCAGCTCATGCATTAAAGACTGAGGAGTTATGGGGTTTGGGGGCGAAGAAGGTGGAGGAGTGAATTTAATAAATAACAAATTCCCCTCAGCTCCACAGAGCCATGCTTTGTGTTTAATTGCGCTGTATTGATTTTTCTCTCTCTTTTTCTTTTCGTTCTTGAGTCGGGCATTGCTCTCATTTTGGAACAATCAGGTGGTCGAGGTGGACCTTAGAGTCGAATGTCATTTATTTTCCCTCCTCCTCCTCGCCTCCCCCTTCTTCACCCCTCACTCTCCTCTTCTTCCTCCTCTCCCCCTTCTTCCTCTCACCTTCCTCATGATGCCTTTTGTGTTTCACGCTTTTCGTGGCTTCTCAACTGTCAAGGTTATCTTAAAATTACTTTGAACACTTTCTGGCTGTTGGTGAGCGATTTTGATGAATACGAGAGATTGCATCACCAGCCGTAAGTGGTCTTTTTACTCACAGGCATATTGTATTCTTCATGCTTGTGAAGACGGATGGAAAAGAGAAGAAATCAGGCATTGGCTTCAAGATCTTTAGATCTAGTAAAAGCATTTACGCTGAGGCTGTGTGCTGTGTGATTCAAATGGCCTGCTGTCCTTTACAAATGATGAAAAACCACATTAAACTGTTAAACTTGAACTTTTGTAACAGACGTGAGTCACTCAAAACGCAGGCCCAAAGTGACAGACTTTAATAACATCTTATACCGTACTTGAGCTCATAAGCTCTCCAAGTGTTTATTATGATAATTTCTTTGTCCTTTCCCTTCTTCAGCATCATCGCTCATGTTAATCAAAGTGTCAAAAAGTTTGGAAAATACTAAAAAAGGTGACATAAAGCGCAGAAATAACATGGAAATCAATCATGAAAAATAATAAAACTCAGTTGATCTAACTCGGCGTGTCAGCAGCCTTCACCTTTAAATAAGAGAGTGTGGTAAATTATGTGTTTTGAGCCGACAGGGGTTCAAGTTAAATGCCATGAATAAAGCTACAGTAGCACAACCTCTGGTATGATGAATCAGGTAGAAAATCACACATGTCAACAGTGTCATTACACTGCTCTGAGCCTCGTCTGTGGACAGAGGTGTATATTTTCATCTAAAAGGAAAGCAATTTGCAAGGATCCTCCCCTTTAAAAGCTGACTTGACATTTCCTGCCATTATGAGCACAATGTGCTCTATTATAGAATGAATGGCAATTAAGCGCATGTGAAAATGTCAGGTGAATTACAGCTCACTGAGGTGAACCTGGTGACATGCAGTCACCATCGCCCATTTCGATCCTCCGCTATACCGACCACATCTCTCATCATCTCTGAAAGTCTTTAGGTCCAGAATACAAAACTTTCTGGGCTCAACTTGACAAAGCATGGAAAGCAAACAAGACAGTAACAGTGTGTTCAGAGTAAGTACTCAGTTCCTTTATTTAAGTAAAAGTAACAGTACCACAATACAATATACTCCTTTAGGTACATGTCCTTCATTCAAAATTGGACCTAATTAAAAGTACATAAGTATTATCAGCAAAAGGTACTTAAAGTAGCAATAGATAACGAGTTTGCTTAAACATATCACTATGAAGTAAATGTTGATTGCACAATATAACGGCTGTATATTAATGACACTATCAGCATTTAGTTTGTTTCCCTACAAGCCTCACTTTACAATGCAGTTCTGTCTGCCTCTGGGACGCGACCTCCCTTTCACAATAAAAACCCTGGATATATACACTGCATCACTGCTTACCAGAGAGCATTTCCCTAAGAGGCAACTCAACACGACAGCTACAGGAGCATTGTTAGCTGTGGAAACTTTATCCGACAAAAGAGCCCCGTTGACGGAGGAGACGGAGGAGGCCAAGAAGGCAGAGAGGTACATCAGTAAGTAACAAAACCTCTCTACTTAGTATAACTACCAGGTGTTTTCCTCTGACTTTATCCGAGCATTGAAATTAGGATTTTTACGGTTCTTCCATGGTTTGGAGAGTAACGTTTGCCATGTTGCTAACGATATATGAACAAGTAGATCGATGTTGTTGGTCAGTCTTATTAGTTTGTGGAGTTTGGTGACCTCTATTCTATGATATTGCATCATATTTTCTCAGTTGATCATATATTGTGTATGTAAAATAAAAATTGCTAGTATATAGGCTCTAGCTAATGTATTTTTCTCTGAAATGTTGTGAAGTCAAAGTATAAAGTAACATAAATTGGACATACTCAACTACGAGTACCTTGAAATTGTATAAAAAACTTGTTTTGATTGCCTCAGGAAACAGAAGCAGCTTGTTGAGGTTTGGACTCACAACTCATAGACATGTAGGTTAAAACCAAACTTTACTGGGTCAAAGAGGCAACCAAGTCCAAAGAAGCCGAAGCAAACAGGCCCAAAGAGAAAGCCAGGGTTATTAAGACAGGGCAGGCAGGAAATGGGCAAGAATGACGCTCGGCCAGGTTCTTTCCCCAAATAAGAAAATTGAATATTTGCAGTTTGCATAATCCGGTTTAAAGCGCTAGAAGATCCAATCGTCACTAAAGTGTGGGAGCCAATATGGTGAAGGTGAACATAGTT
>NC_041357.1:8686201-8733701 GCF_900634415.1 Cottoperca gobio
TCAGGGTCCTGGTATTGTTCATGCGGGCTCACTGTCATTCTGTCAGGGTTTACTGGGACACTTGAATACAACAGAGCCCCCGTTATAGTTATTAGAGCTGTGCTGCGGTCAAAATGTCTGCCGGAAAAGAAGCCTATGGTCTAACCTGAGCCCTGTCAACACCCCCCCCCAAGAAAAACCCAAAAAATAAAAACCCAGATACTGTGCTGCAGGAGGCCTGCAAGTTCAGCTCTTCATATCCCAAAGCACAGATGGAAATGATGACAGTGGCTGGTGTTACTGCTTCCTCTGCTGCTGGCCGGTGTGATGTCCACCTCTGCTGACAGAGCTGTCAGGAGCTCAGCAGCTGCACCCCGGCAGAGCGCTCCGCAGTACATTGACATTTTATCACTGCAACTAGGATTACAGTGGGCTATTTATTTTCTTTGATAGTTTGACAGCCTTGTGACATTTTCACTTCACAGCCAAGAGATGCCAGCATAAGTACTGAAACCTCGGAGTCTCTTGGGTAAAAAAATAAAAACGAGACTCTCTAGGTGTGAGCATTTACTTCCTCTGCAAGACAGGTGGGTTTTGAGTGAGGTGCTTTGCTCTTTTATGAGTTTAGAAAGCTTTTTTAAGACTTTTGTCCACCTAACAAATATAGGAAATCTCTACCTGAAGCTGAAGTTGATAAGGCAGGTTAAGGGAAAGTAAAAGTAGAATAATAATTACAGCACTTTTACTGTAAAGTAACTTCTAGATTAGTTTGTACATAATAATGCAAGAGACTAAAATAAATTTCTTTTACCACGGACTAAGTTTGTATGAAATCTTTTATATGGAAACAGTCTGGATGTTATCATGAAGCCACAATCAGCCTCAAAGTCCTCACATTGTCTGCTAATAAAGTTATAATGTGATACATTTGTCATCTGTGTAGGTTCATTTTGTTATTAAAATACTTAACCTGCTGCTGGTTGTCCAGTTATCTCAAGTGACTGAACACATCTTTCTGTCTTCTCGTACAGACTGGAGGGAACTGAGACATATGTGGAGCAGGAGAGAGTTGAAAGGGGTGTGGGGAGCGTAATTCTATTTTTAGTCAGATAGGGAAAATATGAACCCAGCTGAGGATTGGCTGGTCTTGTAAAAGAGGTGAGAGGCTGTTTAATAGTGTGGCTCTTACAGCCATGAGGTCATCATCTTGAGACAGAGAAGGATATAATAGGGAGGGAGAGGGGTGGGGTGGATGGAACCTGACAAAATGGCCTTAGAAAATGAAAATCAATGTAAAAACAAGAAAGTTATGTTTTCGGCTTCAGCAGTATCACCAATCATGTCATGATCATGATTTTAATTAAACTTGATGGAATTATGTAGCAATGGCCAAGGAAGAACCCATTAAAGTGTGAAGCAGATCCAAATCACAGGGCGGAGGGACACACACATTATTTTTCACTTTTGCTAAAATTGAGAATTACTCGTCTGAATAATCAGAAAAATGTGTTCCTAACTGGGAAAATTCACGTGAAAACATATATCAACGTGTTGTTTAAACACGTCTTCCATGTTGTTTCCACATTGCGACTTAAAGTTCATGAACACACAAAAGTCGAAAGAACGACTTTCCAACTTGGGAAATGGGACCGCCCAAGGAGAACATAAATGCACCATTAGCCGGCGGACGGTCTTAAAAAGATGTGTTTCTGATCGAAACACGTAGCTTTTAATAATAAATATGATGATTGTGAATTAATAATTTAAAAAATGTTGTTGGGTCCGAAATGAATGTTCAGTTTACCTCTGTGTAAGATATCTGACGTGTGGTTGCTGCCAGTGATGTTGTTAACAAGTCCTGTGAGCCAATAGTATAACGACATTGGTATTACGTGGTATGTCTGTGTCGTCAGTGATCAAGAGTCTTAGAAGTTGCCAGTTAGTGTGGAAAAAAACTGGAAAATGTTTTATTTTGATGGCGAGCGCCCGGCTTCACTCCGGTACCAATTCCTAGTGCTCAGTCACAAAAGGAAGGAACAAGATCAGGGTGAACGTTAGTTCTGCTTTTGCTTGTTTGAGTCAGAGGCCAAAGGCTAAAGAGGCTAAAGCTAATAGTTGCTAGTTAGCTATCTGGGAATCTGCACCGACACTTTCCATGAAATATGCATGTTGTGCATCAAACTGGCAACCGCTGTGTTTTGACGCGAACGCAATAGAAACGGGAGGGGAAGTCCGCCATCTAGTGGCTGAATGTTATCAATGTTATCAATTTCCCCTTTAATACATACATAGGGTTATGTTTTGGTCAATTTTAATTATTTCAACTTTGTTTCTGAGTCATCGATAGTATTATACACATGAGCCTCAGCTGCTGTTGCCATGGAGAAGAAGCCAGTCAAGGCTTTTCTACACCGACCAACGATTACGCTTCTATTTTATTCAACACAGCCATTGTAACGTCTCTTGTACGCATGTAACCGTGACCCAAAGCGTATTTTTACATGATCCTGTGTCAAAGAAGAAGGTGGACTGAAGCTGAAGCTCTCGCTACAAAGTCTCTGTGGACATTGTAGACTACAAGTGTGAATTAAGTGATTGTGTAGTGGACTCTGAGTGCTACCAAAATGTGGGTGACCTACACTTAATACTGCGGAACTTCCACTGAAACCAACAACCATGTGAGGAACTGACTACAATAACCCTTTTTTATTGATCTGTGCGTGGATATTTTTTTTGTTCCTCTCCTTTCCTCCGCTCTGTCTCTGACTGTAGGTGTGTGCGCACGTGTGTCGGGAGCGAAGCCCCGCCCTTTGCGAAACAGAGCTCAAAATTGTGTGCGAGCCATATGCCGTCATCGAAAGAGCCATAGGTTCCCGACACCTGGGATAAAAGAATACAAAACCTTACGACTTTACGGTTTCTGTCCTGAAGCAATTGAAAATTGCATTCACACACAAGAACTTTAAATCATTTTAAAGTGCTTCACATAAAATAATCTACCAGAATAAATTCATAGCAAACATACATGTATAATACATGTCTACAAATTTAGAGGCAAAAGTGATAAAAACAAATTAAATAAAACATTAAAGGTTAGTGGTGCATAATAATGTTTTAAGCTTATAAAATCACCAGAGCAGTGAGGCTCTGCACCAGATGGAAATAAAAAACAAAAGCATTATTTAGTGAGACATTCATGATCTACACTAACTAATCACCTGTTTTGTCATGGGTCACAGGTCAGATGGATTAGAGTGGAGCTCACTTAATAGTCGTCTCTTTACAATACATTTGTGCGTCCTGGTGATCTCATCTGACCCTCTGACCTGCTCACTGTTTTAGAGGTCTAATTAGCCGTTGACCTCGTCTGCTCCCACGTCACTCCTTACACCCAGCAAGACCCCGCTGACCCCAGTGGTGAGGTCACATGCCTGTTGACATCAGTGATCATCACTCTTCTCTCTTTCACTATTTGCATGTCTCTAAATTGGTGGACGTTATCGATACAGTATAGGATTTACCACAAACTTCTGCGGCCACATCAGCAACTAACCAACATGAATTCAGAATGACGACAGGACCTTTATCCTGGATGAAACCTACTGCTTTTAACTTATTTAAAAAACAAAATATACATGACTACAAAGATTTTATTTAATAAAGATCAGTATGGATAATAACTTTAATGTTTGCACTAATTTGCAGTAAATATTACAAAAGTTTTCCCTTGTTGTATACACAAAGCAAAGGAGGAAGAAAACACAGATTTGAAGAGAAATACATCTCAGGGGAATTTCTCATAAAGAATCAATTATTTTTATTATTTTTATTTTGCCATTTACTTCTACTTTAAAGGGTCATTTTTAACTCTCACTCTTTGTGGCACTTGATAAAACAATCTCTTCCCTCTCAGGGCCAGAAAACCCTCAGTCATGGCCTTGACTCTTTCTCGCAGGTTAATTGAATTTCTGAAATATCAGATTCTGCAGTTCAGTTGTTTTCTCAGTTTAACACATCTTGAAACAATAATAATCACGAAACCATACAGCTGAACGCAGCATAATAACATTTTCATAAGCCAAATGCCAGCCATAGTGCGCCATCAATGCAGAGTGGTGAACATTTGTTTTTCCAGAGTCTGGGCACAGGAAGTAAGTTTACTCCCACCCCCCACAAGCCAGCAAGATATAACTTGACAAAGGCGAGTCTGTCTCCAGCTTTGTACTCAGAGAGAAAGATGGAGACAGAGTGACAGTGAGTTGTGTGTATGTAAGATGATCGCCTGGTATTCAGTGAAAGGAGATGGACAGATGGGTCATCCATCCACACCCTGACATTACAGATCGAGATACCAACAGAGGGGAAACATTGGATTAGACTGAATAACAGTGGAGGTTAATAATATGATTCTACAAAGGTGGATAAAGTCATTTAAAAGGAAGCTCATACCACATTTGCATCATATTTTGAGAGTATCTTTAAGGCCTTAAAAACCTATTTTCCTCAATCAGCTTTTTTGTCTTACTATTCTGATTATTTCGCATGACAGATTTCTGAATCTGTATACATTTCTTTGGTTTGTTCACTGGTTTGAAGGGGACGGGCTCAGATGGAAAAGGGTGATGGCACATACTTCCAAGCACCAATGAGAGTTTACCAACATCAGCTGAGTTTTTGAAGGCTTTCACTTTTATTAATAATAAAGTTGAGTTGAAATTTCAGATTTCAGGGGCTTTAATATTTACTGATGTACCTCACATATTTATTGAAAACATAATTAGCAGCCTGGGGGAAAGTCCTGTGTTTGTCCGACCCATCCATCCATCCACCTTCCTTCCCGCTCTTAGCTGACTTTCTGGCCCTTAATACTACGTCCGTTGTTCTGAGTGTTTAATAATGACATGGATAAGTTGACATTTAGCTAAAGACTTGTGTGTCTCATACAAACGCTAAAGGTTGCCTTATTTGTCGATATCAAGACGCCAGTGCCCACTGCCAAAGTGTCGTTATTTGATGTCCTGGAGTTAGACCAGGCTGTATGTGAGGGCTCCACGCGGCGGCAGTTCCAAGTTGTTTCTTTAATCTGAGCTTTAATAGGCCAATGGGTAGAGACTGTTGTTCATTGCTTACCTGCAAATTTCTCTCCCACACCTGTCTGCATGAGGGCACCAAGGTCTCCCTAATCTTGACAAGGTCACTCTTACTCATACAAACCTATTGATAGGGGTCTTTAAAAGGAGCAAATTCCGAGGGTTTCGGCTCTTTATCAGGATTTATGCAATTATTCTGAACACGTCCAGCTGAGAGAAGACCCAGAGGGAGACTAACACCTTGGGGGGATTAAATATCCTATTTAGCCTGTGAATGCCAGAAGATCCCCCAGGAGAAGCTGAAGGAAGTGGCTGAGGAGAAGGATGTCCAGGCTACTTTGCTTTGCTCTCCTTGATAATCCAAATTCTTATTCAAGATTACATGACTGATAACATCCATGGCGAGTCTCAGCAGTTCAGAGATACAAAGAGTATATTAAACTAGAAACAAGTTTCACGTTATGTTCTTGTGAATAATGTTTAACGTGGACAGGAACAAAAAAAAGGTAAGTGGTCTTATTATTTGAGTAAATTATTTTCCACACTTCTCAAAATGCCTTTTTTTCTAGTGGAATTCGAATGTTGTATTCAGATGTGGGTTTACGGTGCTGCTGGACAGAATTAAACTAGTGATAGCAAGACTGCAAGTTTTCCCAGTCCAGAAAAACTTCAATCCACACACATGGTGAATAATAGAAGTATTGTTAAGACTGTGCAGCACACATTAACAGCAACCTTCTGTGTACAGTGTGTGCAGTGCCACTTTGCTGTCCATATTTTAGTATGAAATACTGTCCCCTCAAAGAAGAAGCATATCTAGCAGCTCTCTAATTAAGTTTTCATCTTCACAAAGTCCATCTGACATCACAAATCACTTTGCTAATTCAAATCACTGTTCAAATCCAATTGTAATAGTCTGTGCTTTCAGCTTTAAGTGTTGCTAGAAGAGGGCCCAAGGTTGGTCGACACTACATGTCATTGTTTCTGGAATATTACCTCCACAGAGCTTTTCTGATCAATTTTGATGATGAGAAACACCAGTATAGTTTGGATAGGGTAGACAAAACTTGTTCTAAAAGACTTATATGCATTTATTTAAATGCAGTGAAAATGCAGAGTTGCTGTTTAAACCACACAGACAGACACAGACAGACACACACAGACACACACACACACTGGGCTACAGGACAGGCATGCTGCTCCCCACATTGGATGTCCCCTGTGACCTGAAGTCATAATAGAGCGGCAAAGTTTGGGAACCAAAGACCACATGTGAGTGTGAGTGTAAGTGTGTGTGAGTGTAAGTGTGAGTGTGAGTGTGTGTGGGTGAGTGTGAGTGTGAGGAGGTGAGATGAGTGCTGAGTTACACTATCAGGGTCACCTCTGAAGCCCCTTGTGAAAACCTCTCACAATACGCCACCTTGAGGTAACAATGACCCCATTGTTTGTCCAGACAATGCTGTCTGAAGGACAGGGTTAAAGGGGCGGAGGGGAGAGGAGGGGTGGCGGGGTGGAGGGGACAGTTGGGGGCTTGGCACCTGGTAACAGTGTATGTATGGGAGGTGGAAGTGGAGGGGGTGTAGGGTGGTCACAGTCCATCGGTCAGCTATGGAAGTGTTTAGGCCCAGAGGCGAACATGCAGCACTGATGTCAGGCAGGACCACTGACCTGAGGCAGGCTTTCCCAAGCTGTGGTCCGGGAACCAAAGTTTGGGAATCAGGATCCCAGAATTATCAGGACTATTAAGCAGACAAGAAACAAGTGACAGAGAATAATGGTGGATTTTGCAATTAATAATCAGTATCCCAATTCCCACCACCTTCTTTTTAATGCATTTACAGCATTTCTAGCACATTTGTGTGTGTTTTCATGTGCTTAAGACTCTCAACCTTTTCAGGCTTTTCTAATATGTTTTTGTTAGCTCTGCAAACCACAGTTGCTGTTTTCCTCCATCAGCCACAAGGGCCAGAAATGAGCCATTTCCAGTTCGATGTGGGAATAATGCGAAGAAGACACACAAGGGGATATTCATATCTTATAAGAAGGGAAACAGTATGCTTTTGCAAGAGAAGCTAAATATATATCAGATAATCTTTTCCAACCTACAATTAAGAGCAGTTCCTCCCCTCCCACTTTAGGGATGCATCAGGTACTCCCATCTCACCTGTACTGTGGAATTAGCCTGAAATGGTGCTGGGAAAATGCCAGTTTTAATCTATCGAAAGAGCTTTCAACAGCTCTAAAGTCGTCGTATTTAAAGATTGTATGTGTGACCTTACATACTGGACTACACACTTTTCTATTTATTTTTTACCAAAAGCTGCTGATTCCAGTGACTGAATCAACACCGAGCAAAACAATAAAGTTGCTGCCAGACAGTTAAACAATGAGCTGAACACTCACTATAAAGTAAGTTCATCACTACGAGCGACTTCTTCACATTGTCACATGGTTTTCATGTTGTCATTTGATACATTGTTATACAAAGATCAATTATAGCCACTTCAAGACATGAAAGTATGCTGTTTTCAAGTCAGACTATTCTGAGATTTATTTTGGAGGCTGTCTTCACACGCATATTATGTTTGTAGGTTTGCTGTGATCATTCCTTTTGCCCTTTCTGACATTTTAAGAGCATACAGGTCTAAACACACAAACATGTTATGTATGTGACTCATATAAAGACACACAAACTTACTATCACTACTCTACACTCAGGGCCACAAAACAAATATATCCCATTACTGCTTGGAAATAATGGGGCCATTTTTCACCCACATAGTGATCTTTATGAATAGTGTGTAAACCCGTCCACGCGTTGGATCCTTGGGGGTGTGTGTGGGGGGGGGGGGGGAGGAGCTCAAACATATTTTTGTCCTTTTATCCTCCCTGATAAAGGACTCCCTCTTACACAAACATACAGTACGGCACGCAGACAAACATCACAAATACACGTGCAGGCACACATACACTGTGTGATTTTTTCAAGACACGAGAGTGCTTAAAAGCTCTGTCTAAACATAGACCCAAGGCCAACAGTGAGTGCTGTGGTCCTGAATGGAGCTCCACCGTCACTGCACTCTGCTGCCTGCATGGCAGAAGAATTAGCCACAATAGCTGTTCTGTGTGCAGAGAAAAAAGGGTGTTATTAATTTCCTTTGAAATAACACTAATGGCTGAATATGCCTGCAATGCAGCCTCTTAGTTTTTATTATAAAAAAAAAAAAATGCAGAAATTCCATCATGTTTTATTGCGCCTCCTCTGTTGGCGGTGGAACAGTAAGATGTATGTGGTGGTGAATGTGGGGATTACTGCAGGTGTCAGTGTCTCTTGCTCTCTCTCTCTCCTAGTCTTGTCCGCGGTGTTGTAAAAAAAAAAAGCCCTTTGTTGTGCTCTGCAGTATAAATCATTTACAGGCTTTGCATAAATTTGTGTAATCTCCTTCATGGGGGCTGGGCAGCCTATCTGATTCACTGGGAGCCAGGGAAGAAGAGTTCATGTTAACTGTGTGTGCCAAAAATGGAACCTGAACACAATTAGTTACAGTATAACATACATTACACGCAACATGTGTGAGGACAATCACATACCATTCCAGTGCATTGAAATCCAGCAAATACAGTGTGGTCTCTTTTACTTACAGAAAGATAACTTGCATGCATTGTTCCCAAATAGTGACTGACTCTGATGTATCAATGTTTTTATCGTGTAAGTCAAAACAGTACATTTCATTTGTTTTTATCATTTACAGGAACAAAGCACCGCCCTGCAGTTACTGAATTAATCGCAAAGCCAAAAAGTGAGCAAGTGAATCAAAATTTATTTAGTTATAAAGCACTTTTCAGAAGTGCTTCACAATTAAAACAATTGAGCAGAGCAGAACAACGAAAAATTAATTGAACCAGGAACAAACAGAATTAGAAAAAAACAATCAAGAGTTCAAATAAGCAAGGGAACCCTTGAAACATTCAGTGGACTCTGGTGTAGAGAGACAATAAAGGAGGATTCCAGCTTGAATCTTTTCTTTTTATAGTTTGTCAATCATTTATTTCGTAATAACACTGTACTCACTAAGTTCATTGGTGAGATTGGGAAAACTAAAAAGAATTCAGACGGGCCAGAAAACATGATGAATGAGACAAGTGTTTTACAAACATTCAGGTAAGACAATGTAAAGAAAACAAAGGTGCAGCAAAACATTACCAAAACAAAGACCTACTGCTTACAACTTATTCTTGTTGATAAAATATGAGGATGTCCTCACTTTCAGATTAACTAAAGTGGTTTAGATCATTTAGATATTTGACTTGGTGTTTCTTGGCCTGCCAGAATTGGTTGTAAATATAGAACAAATCTGAAATGTACTCAGGGACTTGACCATGTACAGCTGTGCCTCATAGGTAATAAATACATTTTTAAACTCCATGTGTGATCAATAGATATTAAAGTGATTCAAAATTCAAAATTATTATTACTATTTAAAATGGCTGATTCTATCTAAGAGGTTTTACAAAACGCAGCCACAGAATTCCTTGCTTACACTTATCTCAGCAGTTCTGTCCACAGTGTACCTCAGATATCTTTTCTACTGATCCAGATTTATGATAGTTTGTACTGTTGATCCATGTCCATCTAAGAGTTTTGAACTATTTGAATAAACTAACCTTGTCTCTGGGGGAAGATCATCTGGTCGATATAGCCCTCCCCACACATTTCTCCCCACTGTTCCGTCAGAGTGAGTTTTATTTGAATGGAGGGCTTATTCCCAGTAAAACCACTATGGCTGCTGTCACAGTGTCCTTGCAGTTGCTCCATTATTCACCGTCCATGGAGGAGCTCCCAGACTTTTTTGTGTCTGGATGACATCATCGCTCCAGTCTGTCTCTCCGTCCTTCAGCTTAATATTAGATCGGTTCAAATTCATTAATCATACAATAAATAAAATTAATTAGATGATTTCATTTAATAGCATGTAATCTAATCTAATCCTAACACTGTATCAAGAGTGGTAAGTGACTTCTCTTGGCAAAATTACATGTCTAGATAATCAATATTGTATTGGTGTCAATGAATTTAACTTTTCGAGACATAATTATTTGTTTTCTAAACAGATAGTCTTTATATCCTATATTCTCACACCATCAATTTATGTTGGTGTTGTGATACACCCTCATACACACACACACACACACACACACACACACACACACTTCCTCAGTGTGGTGACAAGGCTGCTGTAAAACAGTAAATCATTGAGAGGCGGAGCGCAGCGCTGAAAGCTCAGTGACAGAAGATAAAACATGCAGCGGCAGGCGGACTCTCCACACTGAGCTTTGCACGCCTCCGCCAGCTCTCCCTCTACTCCAGAAGACACTGTGACAGTATTTGGTCTAATGAAAACCCCATCCACTCCATCGAGAGACACACAGAGGGAGAGAACTATTTCAACCGCACATTAATCACCTCAAGCAAACATCCTAAAACAGGAGAATGTAGACCGAAGAATGGAGGTTTATGTACAGAAAATGAACTTCCTCCACTACATCTAACCAAAACCAAACTCAGTCAGGATAGGGCTCCATTCTATTGCTGCAGGTTGTGGGTCTGTTTGTCAATGCATCTAATACACAAGTGGAAACAAACAGACTCACTGTCAGCTGTGATCATGGGGATCATCTCAATGCAATAGTTTCACCCCAAAACAATATAAATTGTATATAGTATGGACCTCCTTAGGCTCTCTATGGCTCCAGAAAAGGTTTCTAACAAATGGCGTGAAGGAGAGCGGAGAGCCCAAAAAATGAAAGCATATCCATGCAAACAGACTTCAATGGACAGCAAAAAGGTTTCAAGCATGCACACGCATTCACACAACAAATTCATTCAAGGAAGCATAATCTGAAAATGCTTTGTTTAACAATAGTTCAGCAAACATAGTTGTATTTGGATCAGGGCTGTCGAATTAACGCATTAATTTCGATGAATTAATCACAGAAAAAATAATTTAAAAATGAATTAATTAACACAGATTAATCGCACTCTTAGATGCAGCCATCCCCCACCACTTGGCGCGGCCACAGGAGCCTCCTCAACATGATGAAGCGGATGAGAAAACGTTACTTGGCCCAGTGAATGGAAAGTTTACATTAATAAACTCCTGGATGTAACTGTTGATGCTCCGTTCTGTGAGATTCCTGCAGCAAAGAATGTTCGAACCATCGGAGAACTTCAAGCTGAAATATATATATATATATATTTATATATATATATATATATATATCACCTCAACGCAAAGCTCGGATCTAGCTAGCACCGCCACTGATGCTAAAGTCAGTGACCCGTCTCGTCATCTCTCGATCAGACGTTCAGACGCAGAATGAGTCGGTCTACCTGAGACACATTAACAACTCCATCACGGAATGTATTGCAATGGACTGCAGGTGGTAGAGGACAGGGGGTTAACGGAGGCTTTTCAGATGGCGTCAAATGATACAACTTTTAAAGATATTGTTTATTGTGCAATGAAAGATGTTATGGAAGATTTTAAATTGCACTTTATGTCAAACTGATGGTCTGTGTTGTCTAAGATAATTGTGGCAAACAAGATATTGGAGAACGAGTTTGAAATAAAAGACATGTTGACCAGTTTATAATGCTACTCATTGATTCACTCCTCTTACAAAATCCATTTGAATATTTTGAATTGCTTCTCACAGCAAATATTGATATATGCGATTAATTTAGATTAATTAATCACAAAGCTTGTAATTAATTAGATACATGTTTTTAATCGCTTGACAGCCCTAGTTTGGATTTCTATCCACGAATGGATACAAGACACATGGATAATGCTGCACAGGAATCTTCAGGACGCTTTTCTGATGTATGATAAACTTTTTTGCTGACTTTCATTCTGTCTCTGTCAATTCTGATTGGACTACTTGTAGACTGTGTATAAGAAGTGGACGTAGACAGTGATGTCACCCATTGCTTTGTGTACTGTGGTTTGAAAGCCTCAAGGTTGGGATTTTGGCCTTTGACATCTTGCTTTTTTTGCAACCAGAAGTGCCACGACAGGGTGGCACACAAGAGCACAAGTACAACCGGACTCTGAAAAGGTGTAGCCTTAAAGTATACACTGCTTTATTATCTATTGTACTCTGAATGGGACCATCATTTACGAAGTGAACTTCCTGCAGTATGAATCACTTGAAACTATCGATTGACACCATATACTCTTCAGGAAAATATTTACTGAGATAATAAGTGAGAAATAGGATAATCTTTTCATAGACTTCTATACAACCAGACTTCTTTTTGCAACCAGTGCAGTCACCCCCTGCTGGATATTAGAGAGAAGGCAGGTTTAAGGCATTTCCATGTTGACTTCACTTTTCAGACTAGGACTATTCCTTTAGAGAACATTTAGGTTTTGGATTTGAGACAGACAGCGTGAACTATGAAATGCAATAAAAAATGACGGGTTGCTAATCTCGTCTTCAAAGCAAACATTTGGACTTGTTATAGTAGGAAAAGCACAGGTGTTACTAACAACATTAACAAGTGTCCCAGTAAACCATGACAGTGTGACAGTGAGCCAGCACGCACAATAACAGGACCATGAAACTGAAGCAGCTGAATAGAATTCAGCCATGATTCATTTTACTATTCACACCTGTGCTTTTCCTAATGAGACATGAAAAAATGTATTTTGTTGGCTCATCACGCTGTTGGCAGTGTTGGTTTTCTCTTTTCATTTGGGTCAGTCCAGGTTTACTGCATTTTGGATAAGGTCTAATTATCCTCAAGTCTGTTTTGGACTAGTGTTCTGAATGTCTTCGGGTCTCACTCAGATCTGAAAAAGTATTTATCTGTTTCAGGTCCAAAATCTTTGACCTGTGAAGACAAATCATGCGAGACCTCAGTGCCAACACTAATGGATAGGGATTGATAGGGATATTTGCAAGTTAAAAATGTTAATATCAGTGGATAATATCTCCGGTAACATCGGGATCATGTGATTAGAATGTTGACATTAACATTGCTGATGAGCGGTCGAGGAAATCCAGCGTCACAAAATGTTTTATATTTGCAGCATTTTTTTCAAAGTGGTGATGATCAAATTCTCAATTTACCTGCCTTTTGTCCATTTGCATATGTTTGATTCAGTTGCATTGCGGGCCACTGTACGATGTGGAGATGAGGGACGTTTGACCAGAAGAATGAGAGTTCAGAAAATTGATACTGAAATGAGGCACACAGCAATAATGAAATGGGTTTCAAAGCAGTAGTGAGGTAAAATGAGAGCCACAGCGTGAGACTGCAACTCCCGGGTTTTCAATCAGACTCGTTTCCTATCTCACCTGTTCAAGCATAATTGTAACACACTCACACACACAGACACAATGTCAGATTACACAGCAAAGTCTACCTCTTTTCTTTATTCTCTCACACAAACACACACAAATCACTTGCCAGGATCATTTTGCACGTCCTCAGTGGGGAACCCCATCAACTTTCACAGCAGGTAACAGAGCAATGAAACACATCCCAGACAGTCGTACCTGGCTCACACACACACACACACACACACACACACACACACACACACACACACACACACACACACACACACACACACACACACACACACACACACACACACACACACACATTTATTCAGAGCGGTAGTAGGGTAGTCCAACACGGTGGCCACACTCATGCACACCACACAGGGATGTAGCATGCTGCTACAAGGAATGCCAAATGGCTCCCTCAGGTAACACTCATTCACATTGCCTCTGATAGCAGATACTGGATGGACCCTTGGCTTCACTGTGCTGTAAAATAAATATGCTCACAACATGCTTGTCCGTCTCATGTCTTGTTCAGTTTGCTTTGTACCCACTTTCTTCTAAGTAGCCGTATCATATTCAGATAATGGCCTTGGCAGTATCCTGTAGAAGCCACAAATGAATGTGTGGTGTTCATTTGAAGTACTTTTCGGAGGAAATGCTGCTTCCAGGATTCACAGATTTTCTTGGAAGGACTATCGTGTCATATAAAGTAGAAGCGTATGTTCCCCTGATGTAGCCGGTCTAGAGATACAGGGTGAAGTATGCCTTCTTACTGAAAACCATAGAAGTATTAGGGGAGCTGGATACAGAACGACAAATCAGTCTTGCTGCCAATGTCTCCTTGAAATTCCACTTGTATACTACTCTCGGAACCCATCTGGGGACAGCGGCCTATATTTCTAGGCCAAGACTTCCTCTTCCATGCGCCGGTCGTTGATTAAGAGTCCGATTAGTTACTTTACACATGAGAATCGAGTTGGAGTTGAGGAGAATATCTATAAACAGATATCTGCGTATAAATGCTAAAAAAAGAAACTAAATCGGCGTCAGAAAAATAGCCAATGGGTTCCGAGATTGCATTTCAGCCTCTTTTGCGCTCCACACAGACAGTTTACCTACATGCAACAAAAGCCTGCTCAAAGGTGATTGGTCAATACTTCAATACAAACGGAAACCAGAACGCTTCCGATACCAAAATCTTGTCCCGCTGCCTGGAGATTTTGCATAATCCCTTCATATGCAGATATCTGTTTATAGAGATTAATACATTACAAGTATGTTTACTCAGTTACTGAAAAATCAAACCACTTCCTGGATTATTTTCACAAGAAACGTTTTCTTTATTTTATTGAATGGAGAGCTACATTTTTCTACCACACCAGAGGTAAGGATGACAGCAGTGGAAAGAACATTTACTCAAAGAGTGTAGTGTGTAGTGTAAAAGATGTGAGTACTTCTTCCACCGCTGAAGGATGAGGTGGATGGTGGGCGGATAAGTTGAAGGACTGCAGACTAGCTGTGGTAAGATTTAGGCAATAGAAGCACTTAACGTAAGGTTAGAAAAAGATCATTGTATCTGTTAATGTTGATAATCACAATATGTTTCAGATTCAAGTCACTGTTTCTGTATTTAACCAAGACCATGATCTTTCCTTGACCTCAACCAAGTGCTGTAAGTGCATTAACGTCACCACCAACAAGTTGAATACTGCTGTGGTCACAGCGAGTAGATATTGTGTTGCAGATCGGATATTTTGAGGGAAAACAAATGTAATCGTGGTCAATGGACATTTTACTGATATGTTCAGTATCAACATTTTTGCACCTTGCCAGATATGTTAATTAGCAACATTTCTTCATTATATTAATAGAAAACGTAATCTGGGCAACATTACATTTTCTTCTAAATGCATTTACTGTTGCAAATTAGAACAACTAGTGCGGTGTCCGGTATTGGCGCTTGCAGCTTTCTTGCGAACCGCTCATCCAAACAACTTTTCACTCGACACTGCGCTTCTTTGGGTCTTGAGCAATACACCTGCCATGACATTGTTGCATCCCTTAGTGATTGTACGCATCAATTGGGTGCGAAAGCTCATAGGCCTCAATGAAGTCAAAGCCCCATTCCAGTTCTAAAAGCCTCAGGTTTTACATACTGTAAATCGATCGTATGAATGGTTGTCGAGACAATAACTCCGGCCTTTCTTTCTTCATTGTTTTTTTTTATGTAATGTAGCATGCGACAGAGAGCAAGCTGTACCCAGCGTGCTGTCCGGAAGTGTAAAAGTTAATATACTCTGCACTTCAATAAAAACCCTGCAAAGTGTAAAGTCGATCAGATAAACAGTTGTCCAGAAAATTCCTTCCATTTTAGTTAGATCTAAACATCATTTCCAGGAGACAGGGTTTGCTTTTGTGTCGGTCAGCACCACCAACGGAGAAAACAGGATACACCTGGGGAAAGGGAAAACGCACTGCTGGCGTCTCACTCATTACTACTGCTGAGGTGCCCTTGAGCAAAGCACTTACCTCCCAGCTGCTCCAGTGGAGATGCTCAGAGGTTAACAGATCCCACTGCAGCTTTACGGTTTGAAAGTGTGTGAGTGTTAACAGGGTGATCCTGACAAAGAACACATTGCTCTCAATGAAACTTTCCTGAATAAAAAAAGGTTTGGATGAATGTTGTAGTGGATAAAATCACTCCTTATTTGCTACTTTCTGAAATACCTTGGCTTTCCTTCGTTTTATTTGTCACTTCTTTGTGTGACACTTATGTATCATAACCTTCAAAAGTTCCCACACTGAAATAGATTTAAAAAACAGTCTCCATAGCAGGCTCATTACTTTTGAGTTCAAACCCCACTCTGCAATGCTTCGCCTTTGTTGGATGTGAAAAATGAAAGTCATTTGACGTTACATCTCAATTCATTACTCACTATGGAGAAAACTATTGAGTGTTTATTATACAGGGAGTAGTTAATGAGTAACCATGGGAGTGATACAACATATAATACATCCACGCTCAAAACTCAACTCTTTAGCGATCTCAAGGCTGCGTTACATTAATCTCTGGGAAAAACGGCGAAATGGAAACCCTGCATCTTTGATGGTACTGACACCAACATCTGATGTTTGCTGTTGTTGTTTTTCTCTGAAGATTTTTCTGCTATTAAACTCCACAGCGGCAGCAGAAAAAATATATATCAACATGACATCAGAGTGTTTGCTTTTCATTTTCCCCTAGGAGAAACAAAACTACACCAAAGAACAAAGAAATGCGTGCATGACCACAATCTTATTTAACAATGTTTCTGGCTGAGTTTTTCCTTTAATCTTGCCTATCCAGTCTGCTATTCACATTCTGTTGCCTTTTCTCTTCTCCTCCGAGTGTCTCCTCTCTCTCTTTCTCTGCTCTTGTTGGGTTCATTGTCTTTTATCCGATGTCTCTGACCTCTTTCTGTAGCTCTGTTTTCTGGGTGAGTCTCAGTGTTTGGAAGTTCAACCCTCACTGTCTGACCTGCTGACATGCTTTTATCCTGTCGTTATCCTCTCCTCTTCCTCTCACTCCCTGCCTGACTACAACTGAAACAAGTGTAATGGTGAACCACGCGCGCCCACATTGACCTCATTAATTAAGTACATACGAACCCATCAAATTATTTGCAATATTTACAACATGAAACGTGAAGATAGCTCCACATAATCAATCACTGGGGTGCAACCAAATGCTTGAAAAAATACACAATCTGAATATAGTGGGAAAGTGAATATCATAAATAGACTACATGTCAAACTGTATTGAGTCAAATATTTTCACTAAAATGTGAACCAAATCCCTGTGGATTGTACAGATCTATTTGTTTGTGTGCAACAAGAACCAGAAAGAGCTGTATTTTCATTTAAAAGAAAGAAAAATAGTCACAGCACATTGAATGAATGTTGAAATGTAACGGAATGACTATTATGTGAGAGAGTGGGGAGAGATTGCTGAACGTGTCATGCTATCTCTCCCCACTTAGGTTGGATGTGCAAACTACATAATTACAATTTAACAATAAACAACTTTATACTGTCATTAAATGTTTTAGTGTTTTGCTTTGTGAACATCTGATATGTTGCTCGAGCTGCCTAAATGTGGTTCATAATTTATTATTATTAATGATAATGATATTAATAGTTAATTAATAATGTATAGGTTTTTTTGCATTGCATTTTTGGACACCAGTGTCCATCAAAAGCACACTCTAACATCCAGTAAATTTAGTCTGCAACTCTTTGTGTATGACTAATAGTGTAGTATGGAATTGGGATATAGCATACATACATGCAGGCTTTGAGCTGTGGTAATGCACATGGGGGTTCTTGGCAATCACAAGCAGAGGATGGAGAAAGTTTCCACAGTGATGAAAAGCACCGACAGTGGATTAATTGCCAGTGTAGGTGTTCAGGTTGTCACCTGAAACGAGCAGCAGCCACTTGAACAGAGCAGCTGAGTGCAATCCAGTATTGTCCTCTTCTGAACTTCAGCTAATCAATTAACGTGATTTAATACACCGTCACTCCACATGGAAGCCAGCGTGGCTCGGTGTTCTCCTAATTTATACTGTATCGACCGCTTCACACACATGCAGAGAGACAAGGGGAGAGAGAGAGAAGAAGTGGTGGCAGGCAGATTGTGTTGAATGGTTGCGGGTAAATCTGGATCTCAAGGGGAAATTAAATGATTGTTGTATTTTTTACAGTTTCACATTGCTAAAGTTTAAAGGGCTGGAAAGAAAGAGGCGGAGAGCAAGCGAGGCCTAGAGAGACTGACTCAGAGGGTCCTCTCCTGTGAGCCTTCATCTAGCTTTTGGCATAGAAAGTGAGCCTGCATATTACTCAGTCTATCACAACACAGCAGGAGAATGGGAGGAGAATTAATACACTTGGCTTTCATGCCAGTGTGCTCTCTCTGCGCCTTTCTTCTCTCCCACCCTCCTGCTCTCGCTTTCTCTTCAAGCTCCACTGGACAAAACCACTTTGTGTGCTAATAAAATTAACTTGTATATTGCTTAGATTTTTATTTCTAGCCGATAACAACCAGGCTGAGCAAAACAAGTGAAAAGAAAAAAGAGAAAACTCCTTGAATCTAGAGATTGTATTCAATTTTCCGTTCATTTGAAAACACGCCTGGTGCCGGCGGCAGCTCGATCTTCAGAGTGCTGCTGAGGCTCAGGGGCAAACATTTTTGTCTATGTGCATTTCAATGACATGAACAGTATCTAGCCTGCCATACCCTCAGCAACCATCTACTTGCATCCCATAAATCTGAATGACATTAACATTTAAAAAGCCCAACTCCCGCCTGTGGATGGGCCTCTCAGATAGACAGGTCTCCATTTTATGTATCCACATGGCGGGCAGAGTAGACAGGCACTGCCACAGACAGGCATAAATCTGTGCAGGTTAGACCCGTTGAACCGCCTTGGCCAGGCAGGTTAAGTGAATATCACCCTCTGCCTCGTGAAAAAGCTCCGGACCTATTTCCCACTCCCATTAAATATGCGTTTCATTTCTGCCTTATTTGGATGGAAAGTCATTTTACCCTCTTTTTCATAGAAGGTCATAAAATATATAGTGTTTTTTTTTTTAACGCTCTGCATAACATTTGCATTTTCTATTGTATAAATGTGATCGTGGCGACACAGGGCTGAATAAAACATTAATGGCAAAAGCCATTTCTTCTGACATTTGGTCTCCTATCTATCATCAGTTTTCTATATGCAGCCGGGAGAACAAACGCTGGTCAAATGTTTAAATGTGGCCTCTCCACATAAGATTCAAACACTGCTTTCACATTAACACCCGGCGGCTAGTAGATGGAAAATGCTTTTTTTTTTTGCGCAGATAAGAGAAAAGTCAAATGGAAATGACTCGCAGGGCTGTGGCAGTGGGGAGCGTGCTGATGGGCCTGGGAAATTGAAGCATGTCAGTAAAATTAGAAAAAGGCAGCCCTGCCTCAACTGGCAGACATGTAAATGTGGCAGAGCCCCTCAGACGAGTCCATTATGGACCGTCCCACGCAGCCTTTTCTCATCAGAAATCCCATCAGTATATTAAAAGGTATAGCCTTGGCACTGATAAATTAATTCTTTTTTTTTCCTGACGGATTTGAATCGTTTCTGAACTCCGTGATGGGCAGCAATTCAATATTATCATTCATCTTCCTTCAGCTGAAAACTATCCTACAGAAAAATGAAAAAGATTTATTGTAATACAATTGTGTTTTCTAAATCAATGATATTAACAATAATATTACATGATAAGATGTGAAAAAATAGAGAACAATATTAGAAAATATCAGTTTTATCATATTGAGAAAGGGGCATGGATGAAAGAAACAGGATTGAAACATTTGTTCTTGTCTTATAAACACTACTTTACAATGTAACACACCAGTATTCTTTGTGTTTTTATTTAAGTTATCTTGTATATAAGTTTAACTCCAAAACTCTCTGCAGCCTTTTCGAGGAAAAAACTAATTAGTTTTTTTGTTTTATCAGAAAAAGGTTGCATGAAGTAAAATTCATTACAAAGGTAATTAAATGTCCTCATAGAAGAAAATAATGGACAAGGAGCAGATGAAAAACACCTGATGAGAAGGAGAGATATTTTATATATCCAATATCACACTTATACCATGGTTGCTCAGCAAAGGAATAAAAAAGGCAGCATTTAAATCGCCATCCATTTCAAGTTGGTGTGTAGTGGGTTTAAGCCACGATTAAATTGATTTATCCAGTAAGTTATCTATCATGGAAACATTCCAATAAAGTAATGCCAAAGATAGACAGTTATCCAATTGTACTTTAGTACTTAAGTACTTTACTTCTGTAATTAGCACTTTAATGTTATTTAAAGCTCTCTTTGTTAAGGAAGAAGTCAGGTGTCTTAATGCACTGAGAACTGCGCTCCACTTGTAGGGCTCATAGTACTGAAGGACAGTAGTTAACCGTGAATAAAACTGAAAGACTAAAGAAAACTGAAGCTTTGAAATGTTGTCACAGAGAATTAATGGAGAATGAGAGCTGGACACCATGAATGAGAGCTGTACCATTATAAACGTCAAGGGCACAAATACTGGTCTCTGAGAGAGCAAATTTGAGCTCTATTATAATGTCCAGATTGTGCACAGTGTTCTTACGTTCAAAGCTGTTTTTATTCATTCTGTGCATATGTGATGCACATGTGGACTACAGTTATAAATGTGCTTTGGATATGATGCGTCATTAACTATGATGGAATCATGACACCAACCCGTCCGAAAAATGTTTGGAAGTAGTTTAGAGTCGGGACCATAAATGTAACAAGATAACCCGTTCTTATTCCCAACTCGTCACATACGGACACTTGGTCAGGACCCCTTGGTGTCACTTTTTATCACCTTTATACTTCGGCTTCGTCTATAAACTTCTTCACCATACCTTTGGAGCACTTGCTCTGAGCTTCTAATATTGCCGGAAAAGGTTTACATTGCAGTCACTTGAAAGCCTGGTGTGTCTTATACAGACGCTATAGGGTGCCTTGTGCGTCTGTATCCCACGTCAAGAGCTGTGACAAAACGTCGGTATTTGAGCCCATGGGAATGAGACCGGGCTGAACAGGACTACAAGTCTACAGACACGGGAGCCACTTTGTGAGGCTGTAATGCTCATTATTTACTTTTTTTAATTGTTGTATGAATACACTAAAGTACTGGACATATCATATTTTGACCTGATGATGGCTCTACAGTATATGAAGAGTCAGGGGATCACCAAAGTTCACAAAGACCATGAACATCTGCACCACATTGCATAATAATCCATTCAACAGCTGTCTAGACATTTTGCATTGAACCACAAATGTGAACCTCATGGAGGGAAAGTCAGAGGGATCAATAAGGTCATTGTGATTTATTCTTTGGGAAACATGAATCGCTGTAGCAAAATTTGTGCCAATTCATCAAAAGGATTGAGATTTTTCACAAGATAAGTGAAGACCTTGAAATGCTAGTTCCGCTACATTAAAGGTCAGCAAGTCATCAGGATTCATCATGTGGGAACCACATTTCATAGCAGTGCAGTCAAGACATTACACCAAACCCCAATGTGTCAACCTCCTTGTGTCACTAGAGGAAAAGTCCAGGGACTCATCAAAGCCAGTAGGCTTTGTCCTCTGGGGATCATGAATTTCTGTACAAAATGTCATGGCAACCCATCATGTCATTGAGATACTTCAGTATGACCAACAAATGACAGACTGATATTATCGTCTCTACAATCTCTGATAAAAGTAATGCAGTTTGCTGACTTTGTAAAATGCAATCTCATTAGCAGTTAGGGTTCCATGCGAAGAAATCTGAAATCAAAAGCTGAAAAGGCATTTGAAAGATCTGAAAACTAGTAAGTAACCCTGTAAGAGTATGCAGACAAGTCAGAGGTTAGAATTTCCCCAGTTGAAATGTCCAACTTCTGACCTCAAAGTTTTCCTGAAGCACAAAGACAAACGTAAACAAAAGACATGGCTGACCATGACAAACTGATGTTTCTTTGGCAAGTGTACACAAGATGGAACTCTCACCAGTGCAACATTTCACATTTGTTTTGGCATTTTTGAATGCTTTCCCAAAAAACCTTTGGGCAGAGAATATAACTTTCAGAGATTGTTTACCGTAACCAGCTTTCTTATAACATTGGCAACATATTGTGTCATCAATTTACATGCAGAAAAGGTTTTACTATATGATAGTATTATTTACAGGCAATTATAGTTTATGTTGACTTTTAGTTGATGGTTTACCGTTTACAATGTGCACTTCCATTGTTGTGTGACATCAGACAACTGATTCTTCGTGAAGTCGGGGAAGATGGATTTTTAGGAACTTGGAGTTTGAGTGGCGTGTCTATGTACCTTTTCTAGTACGAGGTTGGAAGAGTGGCATTAGTATGACAAGTTAATTTGTACTTTCAATTCAGGAAACCTAATTTTGAATTGAATCTCTGTTATTGTTTCACAACATGAGAAAGAAACATTTAAAAAAGACTCCAAGATCAACATGATGAGTTCGAGTAAGTATGTTCATTTGAGCAAATATGGTAGATTTCAACACTTGTGAGACAAAATGTCCCATACTTCATAATATTATTAATAATTTAGTGAATTGATAATCAAGGAGTTAAACCCTGATGATCAGGATGCTGTTTTTATATCCAGTCATCCCAGTTGCAGTTTATTTTCCCAGTTTGGGAACTGTGCTTCCCCATTTCAGGTTGTGTGAAGGACTCCCACAGGTACTCATTAGTATTGTTTACTTGTGAACCCAAAGGGGCCGTGTTGTCTTCTAATCATATATTTTACAACACCTTCTACACTATGGGACCGTTTTCCCACACATCTGTGATGATCTGAAGAAATTAAATATTCCAAGGTCAACATTTACTCTGAATTAATGTACAGTGTTTCAGTATGGGAACTTGTACGTTAGTCGATGCTCAAATAAACAGTAAGCTCAAATCTGCGGTATTCAGCCCCGATAATTTCAAAAGGTCCAATTTAAAAACGCATCTATTGTATCAGGATTTCACCGTTAGTGTCCATCAGACAATCAATTTGTTTCAGCATGTGTGCTGGTTTTACAAACGAGACATTGTATGCTCAGTTCAAGGTGCAGCAACCACAATATTGAATACAGCATAAGATTTCATGGGAGAAAATCAATAACCTTCTTATTATGCCATGTCATGAAGCCCCAGAGCCTGAAGTAAACCTACCACAGTAAAACCTTTCTTCAGGCCAACAGAAGACACTGAGGGTAAACAGTCAATTAAGGAGCCTGGGTGGATGTTTCTGTTCTCAGTGTCTCAGATGTTCAAGGGCTTGTTATCTGATTTGAGAACTCAAAATATATACACACCTAATTTTCGAAACAAACAGAATGTGCAATTCATGCTAGTTGAAGATGTTTTAACCAGTTTTTTTTACCACTTTCTATTATGGCACTCTTTATAAATGGGTTGTAACAAATTGCTTCATAAATGGTTAAAGGGCCTACGAAATGATAAACATGAATTTCTACTGATGATAGTAAATGCTATTTGTGTTGTAAAATGATGTGTTATTTATGACACAATGATCGCAGTATTTAATAAATCACGATTTAATATGTCGACCACCGATATTTACATTGCCGCTACCGGAAACACCCGATGCCACAAGTAGAACACAGTCCACCAGTTGAATACACAGACAGCACGGCAGACGTGGCGATGTCGGACTCTGGCTCGGATATTTCGACAGAATCGAGTGACAGTGAGTCGTCAATAGACTCGTTGCACCAAGATGTGCCAGGTTGTGAAAAATCCCTGAGGCTGTTGTTCATCCTCCTCCATTAAGACAACAAATATTCATCAACCATTATTAAAGGGGAACAAAATCTATTAAATAAAGTTATTACAGCAGATGTGTTATTATTTACAACTTATAAACCATTTGTAAAGTAGTTTGCTTATAAACCCTTTTTGGAAAATATAGGCCCAGCGCTTTATTAGTCTACAGAACAGAAAAGCGCTTAACGACACATGACAACATTCATTCATACAAACATTTCCTGAGCCCTTGATGAAAGTGTATTATAAGAAAGTGGTGTTATTATTATATAAAAAAAAAAATATATATATATATATATATATATATATATATATATATATATGTCGACGCATTTTGACTTTTACTATTAACCAAAAAACTCCCCCCTGTTTAAAAGTCTATTTAGCCCCAAGGCGCAGCTGCGTGTTAAGTGAATCTCAACATAAGTATGCAATTTCCGACAGCAAGTGAATACAGCACGGTGGTAGAGCGGGACTGCGCGAGCGCTCTCCTCCTACTCCCCACCGCCCCCTCCCTCTCGCGCCTCGCCGCGCGTGTGCCCGCCGGTGAGAGCGCGCGCACGGGAGGTGGCGGGGGGTTGTGCTCGCTCCTGCTCTCTCTGCTCTCTGACCCCAGTGGCAGCTCCGTCTCACTGCACTCCGGCTCACCCTCCGTCAGACCGAGGCTGCTCTCTCTCTCTCTCTCTCTCTCTCTCTCTCTTTCTCTCTCTTTCTCTCTCCTGTTGTCTGTCAGTGTCTCTCGCCCTCCTCCCCGGCTCTCTCCCCTTCGCTCTCTTGTCTGGTTTCTTTCCACAGGAGCCAGCCGAGGTCCCGCCGGGTCGAAGGTTCTGCCCTATCCGCCCAGACTGCCGCAACCCCCGGACTGCCGTTCACCACCTACCCGCTCTCTTGCTGCTGCCGCATGGACCCGCGTCCCTCCACCGCTGCTGTCGCCGCCGCGTAGAGGGCGACCCCGACCCGACACTCTTTCTCCGGCCAGATAAAAAAACGCACAAAAAAAACCCACACGACGAAGGTACAGCAACCTTTCCGCTTTGCTTTGAGTACAGAAGAGGGAGGGAAGGAGGGGAGAGAGTGGGAGACGGGGAAAAAAAGAAATTCCTGACACAAAGCCGTCGGTTAAAAGGTGGCTTGTCATTTACGAGGACGAGCAAGAGGTTAGCGCGGCGGTGCCGTGACACTGACCACCTTTGGGTGTTTTTTATTATTCCAGGAGCAGAGTTCAGGATTGCACGGACCTCCTTTCTTTTTGTGTACATTTCTGCAAGCGGTTAACAGCAAGGGGCGCATAGCACACATCGTGTACATGCATGGTATCATAAAGGGTCAATTTATTCGCCTTTTACCCTCTCTGCTTCCCGGAGTGATTTCTTCTCGTGAAGTTAGCAATATGGTGTGCATCGAGGGGGCTCTCTATATTCAAAGACAGCACTGACCATGTGAGTGTGTGTGCACCGCCGTTATAGAAAAGAAGCTCAGTGCGAAGCTACAACCTGCATAATAAAAAAAAATCCACTGGCAGGGCAGGTTTAGCAGGCTAAGCTACAGAGCTAGTTGCTGCTACTGTAGCCACAAGGTAGAGACAGACAGGCGAGTTCTTCACACACACGCACACGCATACACACACGCGCACACATACACCGACTGCACACGGCGAAGAGACCGTGAAGCATGCTGCACACAAATCGGCCTGCACTTGCAAAAAAGAGCAAATTTTCCGAGAAGCAGGTCTTCACGTCTTATATTTTGAATTGGGAGAAATGACTGCTGGGGTGAAGTGTGAGCAAGGCGTCTGACTGACAGGGAAGCTTTCATTAAAGTGATTTCTTTTTTAAGGCCCAAGAAAATCTGCAACTTGTTTTTTGTGCAGCAGCATGGATTAAATGGAGTTGGAATAATATCCATATAACTTTGCAATATAAATAATTATTTTTTACTTGCAGTAATTGAGTTTAGCCACCCTTTTGTTCTAGGCTGGCATACATCTTTTTGACTTAAAATCATAGCACATAACGGAAGTAGCATCCAGAAAACTGACCCAGAAAACATAAATCAATGCTTTTGTGAAAATAGGACTGTTTATTTAGTTTCCATTGTGTGCTTGTTTGCTTTAATATATTCACCACTGGAGGTCACCGCTTTTTTAAAATCATTTTTACTCGCCACTGCATCACAGGATTTAACCATCAAATGAACTCCGGAGCTGCTGATTACCTCTCTAAAAAATACGTTTTTAAATTGAGGGCAATATTTTTCTTGTCCCTTTTCTTGTGCTCGGGCTGCATCAGGACGTCTGGTATAAAAAGCCTGTCAAGCCCACAGTCGCCACTTTACTGTCAGTTAGGGAGGTCAGGCAGGAGGGAAGCTCAGGGTTGCAAGGAGACACACGGCGAAGCCCGGTGAGTGAGCGCTGAACATGCAAACATCACACTTGTTGTGCAGCGTTTAAGCTGCTTTTCCTTCCCGAATTTAATCTGTGAAAGTGTGTTTTCACCTAATTTAGTCTTTATTGTACGGCTATGCAAAGACATCAGAGCAGCTCAGCTGGCAGATAAATTGTTCCTGGTTTATTCCAGAATTAAAGCACCAGGCCTGAAATAACAAAAGCAGAACTTTTATTTTTGCATGTTTTGGGGGTAATTTTCAGACCTTTTTTGTGCATGCATTGTGAAGGATGTCTTTCTTTATTGAGGGCTTTGCATCACATTTGATCACCAGCAGAGAATTATACTTGCAGCCTTTTTGTTGTTGCTTGGTTTAATTTCAACAAGCTAATGCCTTAGAGGCCATGCCTGCAGTCATTTTTACATTTGAATATATTAGTTTGTATTAAAACAAGCTAGGTTATGAGCAGCAGAGCAGCAATTAAAAACCTGCCTTCCAGATTGTAAATTGTCGCCCTAACAGTCCAGTGTTTAGTTTTTGAAAGAATTTCTATTCACGTAAAGAAATGCAATATTGTTTGAAATGGTAGAATTAATCTGCTAATTATGTTTAAGTTGCCTCGCTGCATTTTTCTTATTATGATTTCATAAAGAATGGTTTGATGAGCTGTTTCAGGAATCTATTTCTTCCTAAATCAAATTGTGACACCGCAAAAAAACAATTACGTTTCTGGTTTTGCTCTTTGAAACCAAACAAGTAATCGCAGCATGAAGTATTGATTGTGATTGGAAATTATCCCCTCCTTACTTGATGTGTGTTCTGTTTGTGCTCAGTAATTTAAGCTCTTCAAGTCACCTGTTTTTTGCTTGTGCATTTTATTTGTATATGTCATATATTCACAGAGGTTTTTCAGTTTCTTCTTATGTGAAAGACAGAAGTGGGTGAATGCTTTTCTTGTTGTGTTTCAAGCAGCTGATGTGTGTCTTTGCTCCTGTCGGTGCAGACTGCAGCGTGTCGTGGTCCAGTCGGTCTGCTTGGTCTGCTGCTGGGAGACTTCCTGGGCTTCTTGAGCAGCTCTGAAGGATGACCGCTGCACGGCTCGCTGCTGAATCCCGGTGAACGAACGGCGTCTCATGTCCAAACGGCGGAAGGATGGCTCATGGCAAAGTGACCATCGCGGTGGACGAGTACAGCTCCAACCCCACACAGGCCTTCACACACTACAACATCAACCAGAGCCGCTTCCAACCTCCACATGTCCACATGTAAGTGTCACTCTCACGCTCGCACACACACACACTGTGGATCACCTTCCATGTAAACTAAAATCAGTATTTATCTGCCAAAACAAATTCAGATAAATGGACTAATGTAAGACCTGTAACTTTTAAACATGCACTCATCCAGGTCTTTTATTTCACATTTTATGTGGCTGGTTTTGTATGACGTGTTAAACAAATCTGCAGAAGATGTAATAATCCAGACTGTGGAGAAAAAAAGCAAACATTTAGACATTTTGAGTTTGCAACAGGAAGCCAATCAGGAGCCTGTTTGATGCAGAGTCTTTGTTTATACTTTGATTTAATTGGCTCAAGCGCAGAGTGTACGGTGGCCATTGAGGACAAGCTTTGAGAACAGACAGAGACCACAGACTGTACTCTGTAACATTTGAAGAAATGAGATATTTCTGGTTTAAAATGTTTGCATTGTGTGTGGCAGGTGAACCCGTATTGTTTGAAACGCAGAAGTCACGTTTTAAAAACATGCAGCATTTACTCGAATACAATCACACTGAAAACTAAATGCTTTCCACGGTTCCGATTTGAGTTAAAGCATTTCTGTCGTGCGTTGCGGACAGCTCGCCGCTGTTCCCTATGAGACTGTTATCATTTGTGCCATGTTGTCATTGTGGTGCATGAGCGCTTTGTCCGCATTAGGGCGCTCTTTTTATTTATTTATCAGACCAGTTACTTAGTGTGGCTCTTGTCTGATGTGGTTATGCTCTGCCTCTCATTAGTGGGTCAGAGTGCTGTGACCCGTCAGCCCTCGCCACGCACACACTCATCAGAGCACTGTGGGTTTTATCTTTGGACAGATATTAACGAACAGCTTAATGTTTGCATGCTTTGTGTCTTCTCCCAGTTACAGCAGTTTGGAGCTTTTATAAAATATTTGTAAGTGATTGTTAGTTTTGGTTACATACACGGTGTGTGCTTGAGATATGATGTGTAAAAAGTAAAGCTGCAGCAGGGACAGGAAGTGATTGAAGGAGAGAGCACCAGAGCGCTGCCTGACTGCTGTTTTCATTGTCACTTTACTTTATGCTTTGTTGGGTTTTGGTTTGATTTTGGCTGTTTTTAGATGCATAATTGAGAAAAGCCGACACATTCCTTTTTTTCCCTCTTTTGTTTTTACATTCAATGGTGCCACATATAAAATGAGCAATGTAAAATGCCACAGATTGTCGAGTCAGGTTAAAAAAGACAGACTAATGAAAGACTATTTCAAGTTTAATATTATTTATTATTTGCTTACATTGTTCCAGAAAACAGCAGCAGGTTAAATTGATGTTTTTGCCCCTGAACTGCGAAATATAAAATGATGCATCTCTTGGTGCATAATTATGGCAATATCTGAATGTCATAAGAGTGATCTTGTTTAATTGATTACATTTAATAGCCATCACTTATGAGATAGTTGATGAGTCCTGGCCAGCGGGCAACGTGTGCTCAGATCATTGTGTAACCTTGGGGTGAAAGGGAATTGGCGTCTGCAGCGAGGGAAACCAATGGCGGCCAGTGGTTTCCACTCAGAACAGCTTTGAATGTTGCATGATGTGCGAGACACGACGCTCATGCAGATTTATAAACATCTTAAAGGAGACTCTTTTAGACAAACGTCAGAAAGTTCACAGCTAGAAGCAGATTTGGTCAGCAGTGTAAGATCTGTGCAGACTGAAGAACTCAAGTCATCTCACTCTCTCGCTTTAGGGAGCAACAACATCTGGAAAACAAACTTCTTTTGTTTACCTCAAACACTCAGATTCCCACAATTCTGTCTGGATAATCATGTTCATGTAAACCGTATTATTTTGGGGAGATGGTCAAATTATGGAATCATGTAAACAGCTCACTGGGGCTCTTACCTTCCTCCCGGTGTTGGCAGTGTTCACATGATTGTGCCACTGTGTTGTTTTGGGATTCCTCAGCTGTGAGCAGGGCTGCCAGCACAGTGAGTGTCGGTGCCTCGAATGTGGAAAAGGAGACGAGGTCACCTCACAGTTTGTGTTACGTCAGTCCATTTTAACGGTTAAAGGCAATAAATCAGGCCAAATTCTTGAATATGAATCGAGGTTAACACATGGCAGACAGCACAGGACTCTCCAGAACGGACTCTGGTTTGATGTTTAAAGAGGCACTTTTAATTGTTCCTTTTCAACAAGACAAATAATGGATGACGCCAACAGTATTTTCCCAGCTCTAAAGCATGACAGAATTACCTCTGCAAGGCTCCATTTTCCCTGTAATTTCTCTGCTTATTTTTGGACTTATAATTATTCTATATCTCTATGATTGACAGATTTTGTTTTCAGTTCCCTGGAAAGTCTTGGTATGGTTCATCTCAGCCTTTTATTCTGTAGTGTTGCACCAGTTACGTGACCTTTTTATAGCATAGTTTTACCTTCATAAAACATCTTAGTAGAAACATAGAGAAACAAGCACAGTGGGAAAAGAATGGATCTGCTTTTATATAAATAATGAAACTGTTTAAGTTTCTAAAAGTGGATCATCATTTGTCATCTAGAGATGGCTTAGTTTTATTCGAGACGGCGACAAACAAGAGAAAATTGTGCATGATGATGTAAAAAAGAAAAGTAGCTTTATATTAGATGTATTCAGCAAAAGGATGAGAGTCAGACAGCAGCAGGGAAAACACGATCTTCCAGCTTCTGCTGTGTGAGAAACACGGCAGTAACAATGACACAGTGACTGTATTTAAGGTGCATAATGGAGTTAAAATTCCTGAAACTTGGAAGAAATAATCGCACCGTTTATCTAAATAATCACTATAATCATTTTTTTTGCCCATATTTTGCAACCCTGCTGTTTTTTCCACTTTAACTGTGGTAGTCTTTGGAGGTGAAGCCCCTGTAGGAAAGGGATGTGTTGAAGCCGTGGGGCCTCTCAGCAGATATGTGTTTGGATAAATACATTAGGCTGTTTCCTGGCTTCCACAGAGCCTGCAGTGTTTTACCCTGCCATTCTTAAACTGAGACTGGGAACCCCGGATCACACACACACCCACACCCACACACACACACACACACACTCCTATAAGCCCATCCCCCCGCTATGTTTAAGTGCTTATAGAATACGCGCTCTGTTCTGGGAAAGTAAAGGCTTGTTTAGATTTGAGAGATAATGATCCGACTTGCTTGGGGGTTCTCGTTCACTGCATCCACAGTATTTGGATATAAATAAAAGTTGTTGCTTCTCTGTCTGAGAGAGAGAGATCAAGTGAGGGGGTTGCCCGCCATTTGAAATACAACCCCTGCTCTAATGTCCCTGTCTCCCCCCAGACAGAATATTTAGATTTCTGTGATGGAGTACAGCAGCATCTTTTGTGTGGTGTGGAAGGTATCGCTCTCTGAACCGCATATGAAAACATGCACGTAAAGCATGTACACACTCAGACTGACAGACACACGCACACAGTTGCAGTTACAGACTAATATTCAGGAACGTGACCCTGGAGTCAAAGTGGGCTTTCTTCGGAGCATGGGACGTCTCTCTATGTCTGTAAGTGAGCGACAGACTCAGCCTGTTTGTGTTTTTTGTTTTTTTCCTCAGCCCCCTCATCGTCGTCTTGTGAAATGAAATGCTCAGCAACTTGGAACATATGCTTCGAGTTGGGACACTAATGGCTTTAAATCCAATTTGAGCAGGATCTCGGCCAGACTGCGGGAAGGCCCGATACACAGACAGACAAACTGACAGTCAATTGAAACAAAAAAAAAAAGCCCCCAGATCTCCAGTCTAGAGTCTTTTTTTAAAAAGATTTCTGTGAGCCATTAAATGGTCTGAAAAGAGAGTCTTGAATTTAAGGACTAAAGAAGTCTTAACTTGTCTCCTGTTATTGGACTCCAGTCAAAGGTTAGCAGCAAATCATATCGTCAATATTTAGAATTAACAGTTGAACTTAACAGCTCTTAAGATTTAATTTTCTTGTAATGATTTCTAAGAATTTCCCATTAGAATTAAATCTTCGTTGTGCTGCAACTCTTGATTAATTTTTTTGATTTGATTTTTTCAAATGATCATTTGAAATAAGCCAATCCTAATTTATCACAGCCTTAGGTGTAATCTTCAAACTCAAAGATATTACATTTACAATGAAAACAGAGAAAAGCAGCAAATCCTCACATTTGAGAAGCTGAAAAGGGCAAATGTTTTGCATATTTGCTTGATAAATGACAATTAATCAATCATTAAAATGATCTGATTGTCTCGGCACAAATCTGAGTAAAGATGGAAAAAATATTTTGCAATTCAGAGAACTGCTAAAGGCCTGTCACACATGTCCGCATACGAAAATAAGTAAGTGATAAGCTATCAATGTTTGACTGCGTATAATAATTAGTTATGTATTCGTTATGTATACGTCAGCTACAACACCGCTGTGGAAAAGTTGGACGTATTTAGACTCTGACACATTTTGAGCTACTTTTCATATACGCTGACATGTTTCTGCCACACGGAACTGTGTGACAGGGCCGTATGTCTGGCGTGTTCGGCGTATCGTCTGCGTCCTTCAAACGATCACAACTTACCCTTAATTTATATCAACCTATTGCCGATATTTCATATACGCCGGCATAAGTTTCTGTCGGATATGTGTGCCTTTAAATGAAATTGCGTTCAGTGTGTAGGAGAACTTGGGCGCAGTAGTCTCCTAACAGAAATAATTGGCTGCAGGGAGGGGGATGAAAGTGATCCAAACCCCAAATAAAAGTTAATCATGTGCACCGCATTTGATTGTGCAGAAATGATGTTGTTTGTGGTCGATCTTGATCGCACATGTCTTGGCATTTCTCTCCATGACTTTACTGCATTACGCCATTAACACCTTTAGAGTGTTAATTTCTGTAATTCCCACCGGACGTACGCTCCATACAAGCCAACAAAACTGTGCCAGTGGTGCAAGCTGACTTCCCCCGTGCTGCCAGGGTCAGTGTTGATGCAACAACACCATTTAACTTGTCTCAACATGCATGAGGATGTGAACAGTTGCATTGCTAAATATGTATCAAAGAACACTTTTTCTTTTCAGTAATCTGTAAACCCTGTTTATAGTGTTTTTGGGATCATGGATTTGATGCGGAGTTAAGAGCTGTGGGAGCGTCATTGAAACGATTGTCTTTTTTTCGGTCCTTCTCTTAGTTTCTCAGTCTGCATGCTTTTGCCAAAGGCTTTGTTTTAGTTTTTCAGGTTTTAAATTGGTCTTAAATTCAAAGTTTGGTCAACAATGTGTTTAAAAACAGTCGATTCTTCTTTGTAAAACTACAGCTTTATTTTTCAATACCGGTGCTGATGCAATGCCTCAGTTTAGGTCCCAACGCCTCCTTCATAGAACACCGTACTTTGAAGATTATAGAAATGTTTTTCCCAACAAAATAAGCCACATTTCTCAAATGCATCTATGCTTAGTTTTGTCTTAACACAAAGCAACTGCATAATAACTTTGCCTAGATAAAATGCGATAGGATTGGCAAAATTGTTTTCTAAAATAATAAATGAATAACACTGGGAAGCTTTCACTAGTTGACAGTTTTACTCTCTACACACATTTTGGTTGGTATGAAACAATTTGTGTGGACAGGACCCGTCCTGAAGAGGAGTCTGATTCAAGAGGAATTATGTTTAGGAAGGATTGATTACATTGACCCTGTAATGTGTAATGTATGTGTAATAATAATAATAATAATAATAATAATAATAATAATAATAATAATAATAATATCAAAACACACATGTTGCGGAGTACAGAGACATTTCTACTCTTATTCATTTCTATATCAGGCCACCTCGGATTTGTAGTCTGTTTAACTCGTGTTTGGTTAGTTCTTCACTAGGGGGACTGAACTGGTAGCGTTGCACAAAGCAGAAGTACTCTTGTTGTTGTTTCCCAATGTAGAGCGACCAGAGTATTTTCCATGGCACATTCGCATCAGTTGTAAACCCAGTGGAGATGCTGCATTCGTTTTCCTTTTTTTAAGACGGTTATTTGCTCTATATAAAACATCATTCATTCAAGACACCTGAGCTCAATGCATTCATTTTTAATCCTGGGAAATGGAAATTCTTTTAACCCCCTCACAAATGTGGGAAATAAAATTCCACATTTAACAAACGCCTTCTCCTCCAGATGCCTTGTTAATTATTCCCGCCCTCTGAATAATTGAGGAGCTCGTAAGTATGAATCATTTAATGACGCCGCCGCCTGCATCCATGCACGTGGATATTCTGACACAAGCTGGTGAGGAAACGGCACCAGAAGAACACTGCCTTCACACATTCATTTTAACACCGTGCTGGTTTTTATTAATGAACTCCTTGAGAAATGTTTTTATGAGTCTTATTTCCTTTTCTTAGTAGAGTGGAAGAGTGCTGTAAATGTGGTGGAGAAAATTATGATTTTTATAGGATGTGATTCTGCACAGCGAAGGGAGCAGCCCCAGCTTCACGGCTGATGCTGTTATATGTGCACACAATGAAATCTTTTCTTGCACTCTCCCCTGACGAGTTGTGTATTGGAAGGAGGGAGGATGCTCAGCATGTTGAAGGAGGAAGCCGGTCCAGGTGCTCGAATTCTAATTACTCAGGACGTTTCCAACTCTGTGCTGGTAATAGGTGGCTTTACAACATAAAATGGACTGTCCGAGAAGGGCTCCTGCGTCTTGGACCATGTTGTGGATAAACGAGTTAGATCTTGTTTACTTGAGGAGCAGCTTTGAAGATGAAAATATTCAGATAATTCAGAGAATTCTGGAAAAATGTATGACTTTCAAACGGAACATTTCATAACTCTCTGTGTTTAAAGTTCCTCCTTTTCAAGTGGATCAGTGTTGATGCTTCATGTTTTGCTGGCTGACTTTATTGTGGTGACGCGGTCGTTTCCACACGTTTCACTTATGTTCTCATTTTGCTAAATATTGTGATCACAACTATAAATAACTAATTTGTCTTATTTTCGAGAAACATAACCATTAAGCCAAAAACCTTTTGTTTGTAGTGTTTTCACTGTTACTGTAATTGTTACAATGCAGTTATTTTATCAGTGTGTGGTGCCGCTACAACCTGAAGGCAAAACTCCTTCCATGGTCTGTTCTTGTTTGTGGTCGTCTGGTAAAAAGTGTCTCCAGATGATGATTCACTTTTAGGAACTGAAACATGTTGAGGATATTGTTCTCTAAACTTTTGTCTGTGGTACTTGTGCTCAGATTTTCCTCAGATGCATTATGTGAGGTTGGTTTGGGTCACATGGTTCTGATTGGTCATTTGTAATGGAAACACTTGTTCTTCATTGAGACAAAACAACCAAGATATTCAGCTTTTGAGCCGGGATCCAGGCAATGTCAGCTCCTGCTCCAGTGGCAGAATCCCCTCCATGGATTCGGATGATAGAAGAGCTATGTTGGTTGTTGAAGGTCTACTTACAGAAATAAAAACTCTTAAATCAGTTGAAGGAAGTTAACCTAGCAACCGCTATCGTATGGACTGAAATATACGTTGGGTCGCATAAGTCAGACCCCGCCTTTCCCAAACAGAAAACTGCTAACATGAACAGCATGTCAGACTGAATAATGAGATGAAAACCAAATTCAGGCTATTGATGAATCACAATGGGACTTTTCATGAATTGAACATTCCTCTGTGTATGAATGAATTTCTGATTATTATTTAAAGGCGAGAGTTTCCAATTAATATTGCAGCCCCATGTTTACTTCTCACCTCGCCATCCATTGTTCTATTTTTCCTCCCAAACAGTTTGTGGAGGAGCAGCATTCAGGCTTCAGGTCTCCTGACAACAAAGAGCCAATCCTATTTTGTGGCCTTTTGTTTCTGTCAGCCTGCTGCTGCTCGCCGGCAGGAGTGGAGGGGCTTTTGTAACTGGAGAACCCTTGATTAAGTTCCCTCTCCACCCCTGACCTGCTGCTGGAGCCCGGCGGGATGGTGCTGATGGTAGAGTTGACAATGGTGGTGGGGGGGGGGTTTAAGTGACAGTTGACATAGGACAGGTTTGCGGTTTTTGAGATTGAAGCCCTTTTGATGTCTTTGAGATGTTGGCCTCGGAGCCTGGCATCGCAGGGCACGATCTCCTGATGAAGTCATTTCCCCTTTTGAAATGAAATGGAGGCAAAGCTGCTACTTCTCAACGTGACAAGTCTTCCATTTATGCAGTTTAGTTTGTGTTTAGTTTCCCTTTACCGGTAATCAGTGAGTAGTCTTTTTGTATTTCTCACAGCTCACTTCATGGAAGCTAAGAGACTTGACTTTCTTTACTGTAAGGTGTTCAGAAATCGACGAATGCATCCTACCTTCAGAAATGGAGATGCGTCATTAAATGTGTCCTGTGAATGATCAGGGAGACAGAACAGTGTTCATGTTGTTGTTGGGATAGGATCTCTGCCATTTTCTGTTTTAACAGAAGCAGCAAGTTAATGCTTTAATTGCGTTCTAACATGAATCATGTTTGTTTTGCGCAGCGACGTGTTACTGTCAGGTGTATGCAGCATCTAGCTCTACACAAGTGGTGCTATGCGGGTGTTTGTGCTTCTTACACATAAGCAATTTACTCTTCCTTATAACTAACGATCATTGTTAGTTAAGGTCTCTGTGTAATCTTACCTTTCTGTCATTTGACAAAAGAAGACTCAAATGTTGTTGAAACACAGCAGCTGTACAGCTTCTGACTGAAAGAATGAGGAAAGCCAGACATTAGTTGCTGGGTGACATACTTGCACATTTTTCAGTACATTTTTACCAAAGACAGTATTGAGGTTCCAATGCTACCTTACCAAACCTGTCCGCTGAAGGGTCGGAAAGTGATAATCTTTGCTTGACACAGTAAAGTGAAGGTGGCATTTTTTTAACCCATACTCTGTGCTGTGAGCGGTGTTGTCTGTCCAAACTACTCCACTAGTTTATTCTCCCATCAGTGTGCTGGTTGGTGTTTGGCCCCGGGGGCCACGTCGTGCCCGTCTCCTCAGCCTTCCTCCCATCAGCCCTGCAGCCAGGCGGACTGTCAGCAGCACAATTAAGGGCTGTGCCGTAATGAAAGGGGCATTAGCAGAAGCAATTTATTTCCCAGTGCAGTGCCGGAAGGTTTCTTTGGAGCTGATATTCCAACGCTGGCTTTGTGTGCTATACTTGGCCTTTATGGGAGGGATGAGGAGGACGCACCCTGCCTGAACAAATGGAGTAAAGGGGGAGACAGAGGGGGGGCCATAAGGCAAAGGGCCATCATTCACCATTCTTTAAAATCAAATCTCATTTGAATATTTTTCTTACAGCAGTGCACTCGTGCTCATGTTTTCCCTCCCATGTGAATTTCCATGATTCTGCATCTACATTCTGTTTGTGCGTTTGCCCATTTTTTCCTGTTGGGTTTTCTTGTTTGCTTGTTTCTCTCTCCCACCTTTGCCTCTTTCTCCATTCCCTTGAGTACACCCCCCCACCCCCACCACAAACACCACCACCAACACCACCACCAGCCCCCTCTGTTATTTCTGTGTTCATTTTGTTCCTCTGAAGTTTATTGAATTAGCGCAGACAGCTGAAATGCAGAAGATAAGAGAGGCGCTGTCTCTGCTCCTCTCAGAGAAATGGTATTGCACAGTATTATATGTGTGTGTGTGTGTGGGGGTGGGGGTGGTGGTGGGAGGGGAACTGATGCAGAGGTTATAGACAGAAGAAATGGGGAGCATTGTGTTTTGATGTTTCTCCAGACGGTGCTGGCTCAGGGAAAGAGAAGTGACTATTTGGTCTCAAGTTCAGCTGTGCTTATCTTTTAAAATTGACTAATATTATATCAAATGTTCTCTAACAGTCTTTGTTGTGAAGTTCGACTAGGAGGCGGTGAAGTAAAGAGGAGGTCCACTTACAGTCTGCTGTGACTTTAAGTGACTGAACATAGAAACTGTGTTTTGTTTAGAAACAGTCTTTCTGTCAGCACACGCTGCTCCGTTTCATGAGATGAATTTAAGTCACTAAAACCTTAAACACTCATTTATTTCCATTTTATGTCGGTTCAATTAGTTTTACTCCCAGAAAACCATTAGGGGCTGCATTACATTATTTTTGATTATTAATTGTCTTTAAAAAAATGCTAAATAAATAATCAAACCATCAAAGAACTAAAGAAAATCTGCAAATATTCACATTTAAGCAACTGCATGAAAGACTTAAACAATTGATTGAACAATTGTTGCTAAATGTTCGAAAAATAGTTAATTAAAAAGTAATTCAATCAGATGGTTTTGTCTAAAAAGCTCCCCTGACCCTGTTTCATATTGAATTGTGTCAAATAGCAAGTTGGAAGCTGTCTGATTGTGGAATTTAAATCTGTCAACAACAATGAGTTGTGATGAATCTGATTAGTCTTTGCAGTGCAGTCGGGTTGATTCGAGCTTTGTCTCTCTGATACTCTTTGAACTTGTGAGTGTACAAGTCTTCGTCCTGTCTGTCATGAAGGAACAGGTCGGCTTTAGTTAAGATAAGCAGTCAATTTCCACATTTCCCCTTTGACCTCTGGACCTCTTTTAGGTGGCTGTGTCCCCGCTGGTGGCCTTTTTTATTGATGAGAAATCATTAGCAGGACGACTCCATTCACAATGAAGGAACAGGAAGGAAAAGGAGAGGGAGGGAGGAGCTGGAGAACAATCCTTCGGCAGCAGGTGGTGGCAGGTATAAAATGGACAGAGACCCAGAGCGGACTGTGATTGACTTGTATCTCTGAGACAAGTGGGCAGCTCAGAGGTTGTTGACCCCATTGACCCTGCCATTGCTGGAGCGGGGGCTGTCAATTTTGACCAGAATAGTCAACCCAGCCTTAATATACTCTGTTACACTATAAGTATTTAAGGTTTATGGCCCCTCCTGTCCACATACTTTTGGCATTAAAACAATTAATGAACAATGTCCCTGTGAACAAAGCCAGCCTCATGAAAAAATGCTTTTTTCCAGTTTGATGCGGAAGAACTTCACTGGTCTGCACTGAGTCCTGACCTCAACCCCATCCAACACCTAAAGGATGAACTGCAATGCTGAATCCGAGTCGCCAGTTCAATTTTATTTTTATTTAATCAAAATCACCCTTACTCACTCTTAAAATGACTTAAAGTTTACTTGAAACTTAAACGTATTCCTCTTGGAAATGAATATTGACAAAAAACTTGACATGGTTGCCCCTCAGCATACCCAAACGCATCACTTCAACTTTTACAAGTTTTAACTAGAAGAGCTCAGTGGTGGTGGTACACCCTCAGAGAGGAAAGTTATATTATAGTTATATTTGGAAAGCAGTGCCGTCTCCAGCCTCACATGTCTCTGAAAATAATATTTCTGATTTCACAGTTGTAATCATTGGGAGATTACAGTTCTGCAATGATTGCTTTGGTTGTATTTGTGCATTAGAGGTATTCATGAAGTTATCTCTTGTAGTGATGGATAGCCGGGTTTGAAATGTAACTAATACCAAAATGTATGATAAGAGTTCTTTAGCGGACAGTTTTTTGGCTGCGCAGCAAACAGTCGCGGTCTGTTTTGGACGGCGTGAAGACTCTGGAGGAAGTATTGTAATCAATCACAATGATTATGTGGCGTCCTTAAAGAGCTGGACAAGTCGGAGACTGACATAGACCGTGACCTTCTTATCTGCTGCGAGTTAAGTGTCACAATTGAAGAAGCAAGCTCAGGCTGAACTTTGACCCTGGTTGCCTGTGTGTTTTTCTAAAAAGCCACGGAGCCAAGTGTGCTCAGTCGAATTGAATATCCTTCTACAGACATCAGAGAGCACTCGTCTGTCTCTCCAACCCCGATTCATACTTCTCACTGTTATTCTCTTCTATAATGACACATGTAACCAATAACTGTTTATTGGTTCAAACCAGTTTCCAGGATTTAGCTGCGTTTATGGTTTTCTGATCTGCAAACATTTTCAGAGCTCAAGCTTGTTAGTGTCATTTTAGACATTATAAATGTGTTATTTATGGAGGCTACAGGGTTGTGTATGATATTACCGCAGGCTCTAATAATAATCGCATTGAAGTGTTTAATTTAAAATTCACATGAAAGTCCTTGTTGAGTTTTCCCAGTAACATCTGAATCTGAGGCGTTATGTGATGTGAATAAACGGCAGCTTAAGATGTGAAAGGAGCAGAGAAACCTGACATTGTTTTGAGAAAAAACAGAACAAGCGAAGTGCAAAAGAACACATTGTCTTGATTTTAAGAGAGGAAAAATGTTTTAGTTCCCAAATGTGTAATATGTCTTCTGTGAAAGTTGTAATGAAGAACGCAACAACAGCATGGCAGTAAGAAACAGGATTGTGTGGCTGGTGATTTAAGAATTATTGCACTCGAGTGAAAACGAATGTTAGGTTGCAGAGGTGCAATAATATGATTTTGTTTCCTAAAATGGAGACAAATAGATGTTGCAGCTGTAGGTGAGGAGAAGTTAATGCGCTGAGGTTTCTCTGCTGAAGGATCACAGACGTTTCTTCATCGAGCAGATATTTCTGCAGCCACAGACCTCGGTTTTGTGTCAGCTCCAATGTCATGGCGGATTTGAGAGTGTGCTCATGCCCTCCTCGAGCGCATTAGCATTTCTCTTTCTCCCCCACTCTTTTCCCTGCGCAGTCTTCCCTCTGATGTCACGCCGAAGCTCAGACATGTTAACACGAACCTTCATGCTAACACAGTTCAGTCTGTCACCAGAGAATATTATTTTACCTGCTGCCGGAGCACAAGAAGACTTTTTCATTTTCACTGTCTCCGTTTACAATAGATCAGAGGCCTGTGCTGCACTGCTGAACTCCTGAACTCCTGTATACATTACTAATGAACCTCTGAATTGTTATACAGTCGTATGTTAACAGGAAAGACGGGGGCCCTCTCTCTCTCTCTCTCTCGCTCTCTGTGTGTGTGTGTATGTGTGTGTGTGTGTGTGTGTGTGTGTTTGAGACCTATGCAGCACCATCATGAAGGTTTCTTGGCCCCGGCCTGCTCTTAATTGATAGGGGCTGCTGGTATTTACTTACATTCTCAGGGTGTATTAAATCTCAAAGGAAAGGGGATGAGATGGAGGTTGTTTTTCTCCTGGCTTTGTTTTTGTGTGCGTTCGTTTGTTCGTTCTCATCCCATGTGGTTCTGCGTTCGTCCTTCCTCCATGACGGAAACTGTCGAATCCTGTAAATCTGCATGACATCGAGGCACCACAGAGCACCAAATCTAATCACCAGCTACACTGCAGTGTATGTGCTGCTCTGCTGGCTTAGGTTAATGTGTTTGTGTGTGTATATAGGAACACATAGACTTATTTACTGTACACAGTCAATAGTAAATAGCATTATCTCTCTAGCCAGTTTTTCATTTTGTCCAGCGTGTTTAATATGAAGTTGAGGCCCGCTCGGGTCACAGAGCAGCTCGCTCTGCTCCAGTGTCTCACCTGAAGCTGTGAAGGTTTAAAGGTGCGAAGGAACCAATGACTGTGAAATACTGACTACTGACTGACACCGCGAACATACAAGTAGAAGACTCTACATTCTCGTAAAACAATAAAATATGATCCAGGATTTCAGATTTGTGTTGCAGATCCAAGAGTTTGAAGGTTCATCAGACGCCATAACAAATGGGTTTAAATATGTTAAACTTTTCAACCGAAGCCTTCTCTGTTAGCATCCCTGTTGCAGAGGCGCCTCAATCACATAATTGGGAGTGCTTAATTTTTTTTAAGGCATTAAAGATTTTCTTCCCTGCAGCTTTCACAGGCAGAAACACTGAAGATGCAGAAAGTCTGCAGCTGCTGATGCCGACAGTGGCTACTGATCACAGATGGAGGTTCTACTAGAGGGTGGCAACAGACAAGAGTTGTGACATGTGCACTGAGCTGACAGCAGTTTCACTTTGCTATGCTGTTACTACGGTTACTAATGTGATGAAGTACAGATCAATTTCAGGATTTCAAAATGCTTTGCAGCAGAAATCAACATGTTTTATAGGCTGCTACAAAAAACATGTTTTGCTCTCTCGCTAATTGACCCCTTCATGACGGCTGTAAGGGGGTGGGGTGCATTTTTATATAACTCACCTGTTTTATTTATATAAAGTCTTAAAGTTACACATTATTAGGGGCGTGGCCACTTTGAGTGACTCGTCATCCGGGCCCGGCACAACTCCACCAACGATGTCAATTGTGAGATTAGCCAGGAGTTACACGGTGGCATCACTGCCAAGATGGCGCCGTCCGGAGCTGCCCACTTAGAGCGTCAAAACGTCTCTTCAAAAACGTATGGGAGACGTTAGGGATACTAGGTCCATATTTTATACAGTGAGTGTAAACGACTGGAGAAACATTACGAACATGTGACATTTGCTGATGGCCCTCACAGGCCCCAGATCTCAACACAACACGTCTGGAGTTTTATAGGCGGTGCTCCCCAACACCATCATCATGACACCATATTTTGTGAAAGAATGGCGTGTTAAACCCTCCAGTAGAGTTCTGAGAGGAGCACTGGGCTGTTCTGGACGCTCAACGTGGAACGCCTCACACAGATGCCTGATGTTGTTTTTAACTTTGTATATCATGATGGAAGATTTAATCCAACTACATGCATTCACATGTTCATCATCGCCTTGCAGATGGCTGTTCCACTCAAAAACAGAACTACATCAGTTTGTGATCTTTTTCCATATCCGGTATTTTTTCAACATACCACAGAAATGGAAAAAAAACCCGGAAAATTGCTTCCCAAATGAGACTTCCTCAAATGCAATCCTCCCCCCAATAAGATTCTCTTTTGTGCCAAGGTGCCTATTTTCTCCATCTCTGTTAACGACGTCTTCTCAGTCTGAAACCTTTTGATTTCATCTCCTTCTGTGGCGGTTTTCATACTGTGTGTGTGTGTGTGTGTGTGTGTGTGTGTCAGGTTGGAGATTGCAGCGTTGATTATGTGTCTGATGTTTTCGACAGAGTGACATCCCTTCTAATGAAATAATGGTCTAGTGGCAGAGTGCTGGAGGATTGCACATTGTAGACTTCAATTACAGACAAGATGATTTTTTTCCCTCTCTTTCCTTTCAGTCAGAAAAGTACAGGTTTTTCTTCCTTTTTAACAGACGTGCTTACATCGAACAAAAAGGCTGAATAAAAAGCTTATTTTTTTCAGCCAGACTTGGGTCTAAGTGTTTTTTCTTTAGATAATGGATAGAAAGGACATGGCTTGCCTTAATTCACTGTCTCTTTAGCCAATCTGGTGCCACAAAACAGCCATTGCCCTCTTTGTGTGCACAAATCAACCCGAGTGCTGGTTGTTTTCCTGCTCAAACTACACATTTGTAAACTACACATTTGTCACCGTTGTAATGTCTCCTCTTTTCTTTGAGATGCATTTTTTGCTCTGCTGCATGCATTATTCTGTGGACCGTATAATTTTGAACAACAAATTATCTTTTTAAGGTTCCAGTTTTCAGCTGTGCCCCTTCTGCTATTTGGTATGAAATTTGCATACATTTCCTAAAAATATGCTTCTGAATTGGGTACATCTTTTTTAAATATCACAAAGAGAAAAAAGGGCATATTCTTTGAATTGCAGCTCTTTTTTACAGAGAATAATTATAAAATAAAACCAAAGGCAGATGTCTCATAAATAAGTGGAACATTTCATTGCTTGCTAAATCAGTTGACTTTGGTCTTTTTGCTTTTTGTGCTCTGCAACCCTGATGTGTTCGTAATGTAGTCTGAATTGAATTTTGGTTGGTGATAATACCACGGAATAAAACTTTTCAGATTGAAATTCACAGCTGAGGTGATAAAGGCATTTTTACAGACAGTAAAATAACGTCAAGGACAAAAAATATTCACAAATTGTGAAGTTCAGGATGAACAACTGCCATTCCTGCACTTTAGCAATTATAATGTGTTCAAATGTAACTTTGTTTGTAGGTTCTGTGGAGAAATATACCGTGTACTTTTTCACGAGTCATTTAAAAGTAGTACACGATTGTTTACTTTACACTTTCACATTATCATTTTCATTCTATTTAAATATCAATATTACTCAAACATAACTTTAATGCAGTTTTAATTCAGCATGTTGTCAAAAGATTTTATTTCTGTGCAGAGACTTGTCTTTTTGGTTCAGGTCATTGATAGATTAGAGTATAACCAGATGTAGCACTGATATGAAAACAGTTAATTCAACACAAAGTAGAAGTGTACACCATCGACTCGCACACAATCTGAGCACGGGCCGGGCAACACATTGAATTGTGTTACTGACATTATAAATCTCGACCCAGAGACGCATAATTGACTAATATTACAGTTTCCTTTTTCTCTTTTCTTTACAGTTTATATTCTGTCGCATTTTATCAAAGCAACATGGGGTGAGAGAGGGGGGGGTTTCCATGCAACAAAGTTACCCGCCTGGACTCCAACTCGGCAATGTTGCGATTATATGATTAACCAAAAGGCGACCAGGACGCTTCAAATTACAGTTCTCAATAGATAAATAGGCAATCTCATATATTTAAACTGAATATCTTGTACATGTAATGACATACAACCAATTAGTCCAGAAGACTTGAATCTTTAACTTGTGAGACTATAATTAATCAAAATAAACCTCAGAATTGAGAAGCCACTACTGATGAATCACAGAATACGTTGGTTACTGTATCATTATGGAGGGAAATGTGACATTTTGTCTTGACGTAGAGTCTCGGGCTTATTGTCTCTCTGTGTCTCTGTCTTTTCAGGGTGGACCCCATTCCTTATGACACTCCCAAGCCATCAGGACACACCAGGTTTGTGTGTGTGTCAGACACACACTCTCGTACAGATGGCATCCAGATGCCCTACGGCGACGTGCTGCTGCACATGGGTGACTTCACCGAGCTGGGCCTGCCCTCCGAGGTTAAGAAGTTCAACGACTGGCTAGGTATTAAGATGCTTAATACACACATTCATCTGCACGCCACCGGACGCACGCATAGTTTTCATACTCGCACAAAGCTGACAAGTGCAAGCTGTTGTGAGCAGGGGGACGAGCAAAGGCACAAGACATGTTGCACACATAACCAGTAACTGAACCACATAGTGAATCCCCCCCGCCCCGCCCCTCCCCTCTTGACCCCACAACTGCCGCGCTAAAGTGTCCAGTTTAACCCTTCTGACCTAACACCCCGGCTCAGTTAACCTTTGACCTCTGTGTCTGTGTCTGTGTGTGTGTGTGTGTGTGTCTGTGTGTCCCAGCAGCAAGTGTTTCATCTGTTGGCCCTACTTTCTGACATTCCCTCTCACTGAGTGTATTAATCAATAAGTACCACCCACCACACCCGACTGTAGTGTTTAAAGTCATTTCAATTATTTTTTCTATTTCAATAGTTTGTATTTGTCTATTGATCGGCCCTCAGCAGGTGAAAACAACCTCCTGAAATTTAAAGAAAGGAGCACAATGTTTTAGAACAAATAAACAAACGGAGGCGAGGACACGTCTACATGAATGCTTAAACTCGACTCAAAATATTTGTGCTGCCACCAAAGCCTCTCAACTCCAGTTCTGTGAGTTCTGAAATCAGTAAGAAGCTGAGCTGTCATACGGAGACCCGTGGGAAACCCTGCACACTTCTGCACTTTTTGCTCAAAAGTCTGGCCTATGCATTAAACAGTGAATAGAAACTCAAAAAGGAAGATGAGAAGGAGACACTTCAAGAAACAGGAAGGTTTGATGTTTAAAAAAAGCATAGATGAAAGTGAAGATCTGAGATGGTGGCAAGGTTTAAAATCCAGGTTCAGTTTAGACTCATGACATACTTTCTCTGCTGGGAAGTACAAAACAACAACTTCACTTTTTAGACTAAACAGTGAATAATTGCAACAAAGGTCGAAAGTGAACATTTATTCCTGACATTGTTTCAGAGTAAAAACCTTTTAGCTTTTAAACACAAAGTAAACTCCTTAGTTTAATGTGGCGCTGCTCTCAAAATCTGTTCTTAGAGTACCAGACACTCGCCCCCTGTAGAGTTGAAAGGTAGCTGTCAAAGTTTGGCCTCCACAAAGACGACCGTGGCTGCAGTCGGTCTGGATTCACAGCAGTTACAGTGGATACCAACATTGACCCAGTTTTCACAGCAAAAATAAATAAATTCCAGTCCTCTTTAGAGACTTCTCAATCCGCCCCGGCAGCAGGAGGCACTTCTCTACTGTCCGTCGGTACGCTCTGCATGTTCAAACATCGTATCTTTAACAGAACTTACCTAAAACATAGCTTCCATCTCAGTCCTGCCAAACTCCACGCCTCCTGCTCTTCCTCTTCTTTGCTGTGCGTAAACTTGAGGCTGTGTTTACACCAATGCAGATACATTTGAAAACAGTATTTATTTGACAGCCATGGTTCCTTTCACATCGGTGTTTTAAAGAATGTTGGACAGAAATGTTTGAATCTCTTCTTCCCCCTTATGTGGTTAGTCGCTACAACTGCAGCCTTTGTTTTCACATGTCTCAGTGCTGCAAAATGCCAGCTGGTTGTGAATGGAGGACACGAAAACTTGAACCTGCCTTTGACACAATAAAAACTAAGATTTGAAAGGCTTAAAGGGAGTTTGAGCTTTTTAACTAATTTCAAAACACATTTTGAACATCTCGTACCTGCTGCATAATTATACAGGTTTGCAGTGTATTATTTGCAATGTTAACACAATGATTTGCTGAACTCAGTTTAAGAGTTTAAACTCTTTATAAAGTTCTTAAACATAACTTGTCAGCCTTTAAAATCTTTAGGATTATAAATTCTGAATGTGATCACAGCAAATACAGCACATGGCACCATCAGTAGGACACACTGGTCAGCTCTCCTACCAAACGCCTCAAGTGTGTGTGTGTGTCTGTGTGTGTGTGTGTGTGTGATGTGTTTCAGATAGTTGTAATGTTTATGAAACATCCCAAAAAAAACAATTTAAATCAGTGAGAGTAAACCGTCAGAGATTCTAAATGTTAATGTTATTTTCATCTTTAGTGGTTATTTGCATAAAAACACACAATAATTAAAAATATATATTTTTTTTTTTTCTGCAAACGTACTGTAGTTTCAGCATTTCCTGAAAGCAAAGTATCTCTAGAGCTTTTGTTTGCATCATCCGTTAAGCATGCATCGATGTAAATGTGTAAGGGTTGCAACATGGCCGACTGACAAACACAATCAGTGTACAAAAGTAATTTCATGCAGGGAGGAAGTCTAATGGTATAAAACGTGTTTTCATGCAGCAGGTAAACTAGTAGAATTGGATCTGAATTTATCAACTGAAACAGAAAAATCAAAAACATCCAAACGGATTCTAAACTTTGTGATGGACGAGGTTGTTATTGTAGATCGTCTGCTCCTCTCAGAAAGCTCTGGAGGAAGTTTGTTCGGGCATCGATGCCGTTTGGCCTGTTGAAGTAGATCGATGTAGAGGAACAAGCTTTCCCTGACCCAGCCGGTGTGATGGTAGAGCAGCGGCTCTAAGCTGCTCCTAGAGGTGTGTGTGTGCGTGCGTGTGTTTAATGTGTGTAGATACAGGAGTTGATTATACTTGTTAAACAGTGACAACTAACAGACAAAAATTGTGTTTCTTTTCTGCGCGTGTGGTTTGAGATTGTATTTGCAAATCTTTCTCACTTTAAGTAAATCATTTAAAAATAAACATTGTGAATAGTTGGGTTGTGATAGCTCACGACAGGCCGTGGTATACAGGACTGTCTCAGAAAATTAGAATATTGTGATAAAGTTCTTTATTTTCTGTAATGCAATTTAAAAAAAAAAAAAACAAATGTCATACATTCTGGATTCATTACAAATCAACTGAAATATTGCAAGCCTTTATTATTTTAATATTGCTGATTATGGCATACAGCTTAAGAAAACTCAAATATATATATGTATGTGTGTGTGTGTGTGTATATATATATATATATGTGTTGTGTGTGTGTGTGTGTGTGTATATATATATATATATCTATA